>NW_025213964.1:0-4452 GCF_004010195.1 Chiloscyllium plagiosum | reverse complement strand
AGCATGGCCAATTCACCTGACCTGCACATCTTTGGACTGTGGGAGGAAACCGGAGCACCCGGCGGAAACCCACGCAGACACGGGGAGAACGTGAAAACTCCACACAGTGTGTGTCGCCTGAGGCGGGAATTGAACCCGGTTCTCTGGTGCTGTGAGGCAGCAGTGCTAACCACTGTGCCACCGTACCGCCCACTTTAGCGAAACATTCCCCTCGAGCCAGGTATGACAGGTAGGACTTCCTCAGCGACCGTTTTACCTGTGTCTCAGAATTACAACCTGAACTCTTCAGTCTGTCCCTTGATTCTTAGTAAACAAAACTGCAATGTTTGCCCTTCTCCAGTCTTCAAGCACCATCATCGTATCCAGTGAGGATTGGACGGTCACTATAAGGTGGTGTTTATTTTTGCCCTCTTGAAACAGTCTGGAACATTCTGTTGTTCGTTTTAGGGATTTGAATGTCGTTTGTAATTTTCCTCCCTACAGAAGTATATTTCTCTTGATATGCCGCACTACACCATTTGGACAGCCTCCCTATTTTGGTTTAGACAGACAGGGGCCCAACATCATTAACTACATTCCCTGCCCGCGTGGTCTTCCTCTCATCTGGCAGTAGCCCGATGATTTTCGCTTTGCCAGAACAACTGCCTCCTGCCTGGATATTCCAGAATGAACCGCCCTCCTTGTTACAGGTACCATCTGCAAAAAGCCATTACACTCTTCGAATTTCAATCTGAAACTGCCCTGAACATGGCAGAGCTGGTTCCCCTCTTTGTGGTCAAGCCCCCAAGCTTCTGGTGGATAGCATGGTGCAGGAAAGGGACATTATTTTCCTCAACGACTATGAAGGGATGCCATGATGCCAGACCGCGCCAGCTTGGTCCAAGGTTGACCCTGAGTCAGTGAGGTTTCAGCCTCCTGGGTGAATGCCCAGCAGAGTAAAAAGGAGGTCAGTGACCTTCTCCAATCCACCAGGGTATAAGCCACCTTCTGCACTTTGTGACGACGCGGTCACTCGATCTCTGTTACTGTGACCATCTCCAACAAAGGTTCACGTTCCTCCACTCTCACTGAATGCAGCATCTCCTCTCATTCTCTCTGTTAGCTCTTCACGTTCTCTCTCTCACCTCTTCACTGTCTTCTTCCCAAATCCGCCTGGTGTCTGCGTTGTCTACTCAGTCACTCAGGACAACTCATCACCTTTCCCCCAGCTTTACCAGCACTAATAGGTGTACCAACCTCTGCCATCTCCCTTAATACCTCTTGGTAATTCTCACATTCCAGATGGAATAATCCCACAATAAGTCAGAAAGAGTCATGAATTGGGGTCTCCCCAACATTCAGGTCCAAACCCTAAACAGGGGAAGGATCTTGACCCTACCAACCATGAGAGGCTGAATGACAGTTTCCAATCTCCTGGACTGATATCAGAAACTCCCCTTTACCCATTGTGCTGGGCACCTTGACTTACTGTGGACGATGATATCAAGTTTTCTGGTTTTATACCTGTCTAAACAACAAGGCAATGCAGCAGGTGTGTCAGCCTGGCCGTCTGGCTGAGGGGAAATACAGCTAAAGGCCGGGTAAGACAAGGCAATAAATCAGTCAGCATTCTGGTAAACTCAAAGTCAGTGTGTCCACTCATTCAGTGAGCAGCCCAGATGTGCAGTTCATGAGCTGGTTGTGTATCCCTGAAGATAACGGACTTGAGGCAGCATTACAACGAGAGTTGTCAGTGCACCCCGATCTGCAGTACAGAATTATACTGTCACTGACTCGGAAATGTCGTGTGATGGCATGGTCAAGCGTGTATGTGACAGATGCCAGCATTGGTCGGTATGGAGTACATGCAGCTTCTGTCTGTACAGTGTAGCCCTAAGCGTTGTTGACCAAGGTAGATGTCCGCTGATGCGAGGAGCGAGGTGAAGTCATTAGTTACCAGCTCTGAATTTCATGTCGAATTCCCCATATTGAGTTTCCCCACAGTGGGAGGGAGATTATGAGGCTGTGATTTGATGAGGAAAGATCTAAGTAAATGTGTCTTTTGATCTTCAGTGTTCATGCAGTCAGCATCTCGCCACTATCTTTCTGAAATCTTGTCTTATAGAACAATACAGAATGTGGGTGGCACGGTGGCACAGTGGTTAGCACTGCTGCCTCACAGCGCCTGAGACCCGGGTTCAATTCCCACTTCAGGCAACTGACTGTGTGGAGTTTGCACGTTCTCCCTGTGTCTGCGTGGGTTTCCTCCGGGTGCTCCGGTTTCCTCCCACAGTCCAAAGATGTGCAGCTCAGGTGAATTGGCCATGAAAAATTGCCCGTAGTGTTAGGTAAGGGGCAGGGGTGGGTTGCGCTTCGGCGGGTCGGTGTGGACTTGTTGGGCCGAAGGGCCTATTTCCACGCTGTAATGTAACCTAAATCTTATCTAAAGAGGAACATGCCCTTCGGCTCGCCGAGCCTGCACTGACACATGATGCCTTATCAAAAGTAAAAAAAAACTATAGCACTCTATTCTCTGTTTACTGATCTCTGTGGGAAGATACCTATTGTTCCTTCTACAACATTCTCTATCAGTGCATTCGAGGCACTTCCACATTCTGTCTGGAACAGAAGGAAAACAACTTGCCTATTATAACTCTTTCAAACATTCTCCTTTTTATCTAAGATGATGGCCGTAGTAATTGATATTTCTATCCTGGGAAAAAGCTCTGAATATCTATTCTGTCCATATATGTCATATGTTTGGAATGCTCCTGAGTTTGCCCCTCAACCGGTAACGTCCAATTGAAAACAAGCCACGTTTGTCCAATTTTTCCCTCGTGCTAATATCCTCCAAACCAGGCAACATCCTCGTGAACGTTTTTCAAATCCTCTCCATCACCTCTACATCCTTGTGGTAACCGGGCTACACGCAAATTTCCAAACGTGACCAAAACAAAGTTGTATCCAGCTCCAATATGACATTCTAATTTTTATACTTTGTCCTCTGATTGAGATCCGCAAGTATACGATAGGTTTTCTTGGCCGCAATGTTCACCTGTGTTACCACTTTCAGGGAACTGTGGTTTGGTGCCTCGATATCTTAGATGTTGCAATTATTTCGAGTTCTTCCATTAACTACACACTTCTCTCGTACTGAAGACCTTCTACAATGCATCAACTCGCAATGGCCCAGATTAATTTGCATCTGCATTTTTTCCATCCAAGACTCCACCCTATCTATAGCCTGCGGTATGCTGTGCCAATCATCCTCACAATCCGCAGCTCATCCAATCTATTCACAGGTCTCCAGTTACAAAAGACGCCCTTTCCCCACCACTCCGCCTTATATGACCAACGAGTTCTGCATCCATCTTACTGAATGCCCGCTAATCTCATTTGACTTCATCTTCTGTATGAACCTGCCAGAAGGAACCATACCAAAGGCCTTGCCATGGTCCATATGGCCAGCATCCAGCCCCGTGGCCTCATCAATCACCTTTGCCACGTTCTCAAAATATGCAATGAATTATTTGAGAGACGATCTTCAACACATAAAGCCGCGTTGCCTTTCAAGATAATTACATTTTTTTTCTCAATGGGAGTCAGGTATATCTCTAAGAATCTCCAATATTTTCCCTACCAGTGAGATAAGGCTCAAGACCTGAACTTTCTTGCATTTTCCGTGTTATACTTCATCAAAAAGGAACAACACGAGCTTTTCTCCAGTTCTCTGGAACCTCTCCTGTGACTGAAGAGCATGCAAAAAGTGTGCAATACGTTCAACCAAATTACTCCCTCGATTCCCTCAGTATTCTGGAATTTATACCATCATAACCTGGAGACTTGTCTACCTCATTGCTTTTCAAAACTCCCAGCACAGCATTCATTTTTTAAAATTCGAAATGCTATGGAATATCAACATATCCTTCTCAAGACTCACTATCCACCATATTCTTCTCCTTTGTGAAAACCAATGCAAATTATTAAGGCATTCACTGGCTTCATCCAGATCCATGCATTAAATACCACCTTTGTCCTTCAGTGGACCGATTCTTCCCCTGACCACCTTCTTCCTCTTGACAAACCGGTTGGGAATTTCCTTAATCATGATTCTCAAAGACAATTCGTGGTTTCTTTTATCCCTCCTAAATCCTTGTTTATGTTTTCCTGTTTATTGTTATGTTGTTGAGACCCCGATCCACACTCTTTCATGTGCCTCCTTTCTCCTTTTTGACTGAGCTCACAGTTTCTCTTGACATGAAATGTTCCCAAAGTTTGATATCATTGTCACCTGTCTCGATGACCAGATCTCAGAAACCTCAATACAGTAACATTGCAAAGGGTCTCATGTGCTTCTTAGACAATCATACCGGACTCATCATGATAGCCCATTCAGTCTTCAATTCAAACTCAAAACCATAACGCATCTCCGACAGTGGTATGTGGTTTCCATTGATTGCCTTTTGTTCCCTT
>NW_025213963.1:28562-37789 GCF_004010195.1 Chiloscyllium plagiosum | reverse complement strand
ACTCGATGGGCTGAATGGCCGACTTCCAATCCTTTATCATTTGGTCGAACACTTTCTTATATTGATAAGTTTAGAATTCCGACGAGATAGGATGAAGTGATCGAGAAGGTTTATCAAACTGATCAAACAGATCAGGAATTAGCCTCAGAAGCTCATGAAGAAGAAATGTGCAACTGGCTAATTAATACGGCTATGTATAGTGCTATGGTTTTAATTGGTCTTTTTGTTGGTATTGCGATTGTGAAGTGTATTATTGCTAAAATGTTAACTTCTAATGACAATATTGGCCCACCCAGAAAATACTTCTCCTCCACTAAGATGAAGATGAGGAAACACCATTGCCTCTCCTTGGTTCCCCTTCGAAGGAAGAGGAAGACATGCAGTTTTTTTATTGCCATCGAATTGGAATGATTTGTTCCATGCCTTTATGATGTGGTCATAGAATGACCAAAGGGGGACGATGAGGATTTAAATTTGAATTTAGTTTATTGCTTGAAGCAATAAGTATATGTGGATTTTGGCTTAACACTTTTTTTTCAATTTAAAAGAATACAATGATTTGGGTGAGAATAGTGATTGAACCCTGTGAAATTGTACTGGTGATTTACAGAATTAAGCTGAAATTCTAAGCTAAGAGAACAACAGACTTTGCATAAAATGAATACACACACATTAATTGACCATTTGAAATAACCTTGAACGCTTGCCATGGCATGACAATTTATGTAAATAAGATTTCTTTTCCAAGGAAATACCATTGGATTAACACGTTGTCAATCTTGCCTCCATATTACAGTTGCGTGGACGTTTTTGTAATTAAAAACTCTTTCCCAGGAATTATCATTGGATTAACTTGTTGCTAAATCACGTCACGATATTATATATGATTAGTCTTTCTTGTAATTAAGGCTGTAGTATTTCTCAATAAAAAGTGTAAATAATGCCTTATTTTCAAATAAAACTGTGCAATTTCATCACAGAACACAGAAGCTCTAACTTCTGTTTTGCTGGATAGAATTGCTTCAAGGTACCTTAATTCAATAAAGTAATGACGCATGTTTTTTGAACAGACCGCATTCGTTAATTCTTTTGACGGATCTCCAACCAAAAGGCCCCTCTTGCGGGGTCTAAGATATTCAAGACCTGTAGGCAACAAATGACAATGGACACATCACAAATGGATATATGCAGAAGCTGTGATTGTTAAAGAAAATTGGTGAACCTTATATTGTTGACAACTTTGTGATCACGTTAGAGGATGATTCGCGGTTTGATTCACAAACAGCAAGAAGTTGTGGAAGAATGAAAAGTTCATTTCATTGCAGAAGTTTTCTGCGGTTCCAATTCCAATTGACTGTTTGAAATACTGGTCAGTGAGGAGTGTTACGTTAAAACAGTAATTCACAATCCCACTGGATAAATTATTGCTCCCGTTCTCTCCTTATTTGTTTGTCCTTCATTCGATGTAAATTCCTCGAGTCAAGATGGAAAGAAAGGAGGAAAGAAATGTTGCATTGATTTTCATTATCCCAATTTAACTTACAACAGAATCGAAATGCTTTATTTAGACTTTGATGTGGTTTCAATTATTCGTGAACCTCCCTTACACTGCAAGACAAGAGCAACGTTCTTCATCGCATGCCAACCAAAGAATAGAAGACACAAAGGAAAGCCACATCTGTGTTTATTGGAAGGAGAAAGCCGAGTAGAATTCGAACCCACTCGGGCTCAATGAATTTCCAACCCACCAGTGTACGTTCTTGGCCACTTAATGGGCTGGTGAAATGGGCTGACATGTGATACATCAAGAGTATGTATGGTGAAGGTCGAGGATTAGAAATTCCCTGAACAGAATCGAATCCACACCGTTATGATCCTGCCTTCAGCGGAATAATACCAGTAAAATCCAAGAAATCAACGTGCTCCTTGGAAGGAACAGCTGTTCATAATTAATTCCGAGTGAGAACTGTCTCAGAATGAACCTTCGAACAAGAAATGTACGTCACATTCACACGCACATTTCGCCTCGACTCTTCATTTATTCAGTCAGATTCTCTCACACGTTAAGAAGCATTTATGAATAGAGAAGGTAAGGTCATATTCTAGCTTGATGGCCTTTCTCCTTCAAAGCCACTTAATGGGCTGAACCTGAGCTGGGTGAAATTCCTGGAAATGCTGTTTTTGTTCGTTTCATTTTATTAATTTTGCTGCAATCTCACTCTGTGTGGTGCAATGACTGGAAGTGAATTGGATATACTTCATTGGAACGTTTAAAGATATAATAAATTTCATTTCGAATTTATTTCAGCTTAAACAAAACACTGATGATAAAAATACCAGGTTTAACTGCAAAAACAAAACGCCCATTTTGGTGCTCAGTTACTTTGGCCGATTTCAGTGGGTATCAAATGAACCCAACATCGTGGTGATGGTTCTCAAATATTTAAGGCATGTGATTAATGCAGGAAATCTATCTACAAACGATGACTCACTTCGTATTCATTATAGAATGTCTTTCCTTGACAATCAATCACATCTGCTCAGTTCCAATTATAATGATTCATGTGGAATATTAATGCAAATTCCTCAAAATCGTTGGTTTTTTTTGGCCGAGTCTTATTCAGCTGCACTGTTCACAATATTTCTTTACATTTAAAGTCATCCAAATTAGACATTGAATTCCACGCACTTTCCATCCTCCACATCCCAGTTTGACACTTATACCCCGGCACAGGCTGTATCTCTCCGAGTGAAACTCACTGGCTGTGTATCTCCAAATGTGCCTTTCCAAATGTTTTGGAAACTGATTCTCTGAGTGACAGAGACATAGACCCTCTCTCTATCCTCGTATATTTCACCTGAAGAAGGGACAGCCCTCTGGCATGTGATTTCAAATAAACCCACTGGAATAAAACCTAGCATCTTGTTACTGCTGACCTTATCCCCGCATTACCATGGCTAATTAACTTAACCTATTGAATTCACTCGCTGTGCACGAGAGGGCAATTTAACATGGCCAATCCACCGAACCTGCAGAACGAACAGAAGTGTTAACCACTGAGCAAATGTACCATCACAATAAGCACCATGTCTCCCTTTTTACTGGCTTTATAACCTCGTAACTCAGCCTAGTGAAAGCAAGCTGCGCCCATCAACCCGAATTCAAAGCATCCAAACGCGACTCCCTGCTGTGCAACCTCATTATTGCTGCAGGAAATGTTTCTGCGCTCATATCTGAATCGCTTTACCATGTTTCTCCTTCGGCTTCATGCTTACAGTGAACACTTCAATCTGGAATAGGTCTATCAAGTGGTTTTCATTCCAACACGGAAACAGTGTGAAGCTTTCAGAAGTCACGTGTTTGCACTTTCACCTACATTCTGTCTCACCAGGAGCTGCAGTCCTTCCCCACACTTACTCAGAGAGCACTCTACTTTCTGTGACATGTCCAATCGAGAATGGAACGACAAACATAAATAATCTTCACTGAGGAACAGAGCGACTGTTTTAAAATATTTACAATGCCACCTGCGGGGACTTAAACCATATGACAGGCTGGGATACTAACCACGATATTACCGAGGCAAATAACGTCGAAGGAATTCCTTCAGCATGTTGTGGCCGCATTTACCAAAAACAGCTAGTTACTACTGGTCTACCACAAGGATCTGTTTTGGGACCACTGCTGTTGGTCATTTTCATAAATGACTTAGACGCAGGCATAGGTGGATGGATTAGTAAGTTTCCAGACGATACTAAAGTTGGTGGTGTAGTGGAGGGTGTGTAAGCATGTTACATATTGCAGGGGGGCTTTCATAAACTGCAGAATTGGACTGAGAGTTGGTAAATGGAGTTCAATGCAGCTGAATGTGAGGAGATGCACTTTGGAAAGGATAACAGGAAGACAGAGTACTGGGACGATGAAAATATTCTTTGTCGTGTGGGTGTGAAGAGAGATCTTGGAGTCCATGTACATAGACCCCTGAAAGTTGCCACTCAGGTGGATTGTGCTTGTAAGAAATTATACAATGGGTTAGGTTTCATTTGTTGACGGATTGAGTTCCAGAGCCGCAATATCATGCTGCAAATATACAAAACGCCGGTGCGGCCACACTTGGAATATTGTGTATAGTTCTTTGCCCCATATTTCGGTGAAGGATTTGGAAGCATTGGAAAAGGTGAATAGGAGATTTACCAGGATGTTGCCTGGTCTGGAAGGGAGGTCTTCTGAGTAAAGGCTGAAAGACTTGATACTGTTCTCATTTGGCAAGAAGAAAGCTAAGAGGGAATTTGATAGAGACATAGAAGATGATCAGAGGATTAGATAGGGTAGACAGTGGAATTTTTGTTTTCCTAGGATGATGACATCAGCGTGTACGAGGGGACATAACATCAAATTGAGGGGTGATAGATTTGACAGATGTCAGACGCGGGTTCTTTATGCAGAGAATGGTAAGAGCGTCGAATGCCCGACCTGCTAACATAGTCAACACAACCACATTAGGGAGATTTGAACAATCCTTAGATAAGCACATGGATGATTTTGGGATAGTGTAGGGGGACGAGCTGGGAATAGTTCACAGGTCGGCGCAACATCGACGGCCGAAGGGCCTGTTCTGCACTATATTGTTCCATGTTCTATGTTCTAACTACGCAACGAAATGAATCAAATTTTCCATCGTTTAGCCCATATCTTGGCATCACCAATTCATATCTGGATATTTCGAATAGTTCACAGGTCGGCGCAACATCGACGGCCGAAGGGCCTGTTCTGCACTATATTGTTCCATGTTCTATGTTCTAACTACGCAACGAAATGAATCAAATTTTCCATCGTTTAGCCCATATCTTGGCATCACCAATTCATATCTGGATATTTCTTCAGGTTATGCGGATTTCCGTCTCGCTGACTCTTACGGACAGTGCATTCCAAAATCCAACCACCCGCTGGCTGATAAAACTATTGAAACCTTGCTGTTTTTTTCCTGAAATCTCTGGCCCCCAATGTTCGATCAGTCCATCAATAGGAAAAGTTTCTTTCTATCAATTTCCCTAATTAATTTGTTCATCTCAATCATGTCTTCTCTCAATCTCCACTGCTAGGCGACAAACAACCCATGTCTATCCTGTCTCGCTTCATAACTGAAACTCTTCATCCCGCAAAATATCATAGCGAATCTCTCCTGCACCGTTCCCAGTGTGGTCACTTCCATGCTATAATAGAAATTGCAGAACTGCATGCAATTCACTGGCTAGAGCCAAGTGAATATTTTTTAAAATTCTTTTACACGATAATGTGCGTCGCTGGCTCGGTAGCATTTATTGCTGTCCTTAATTGCTCAGTAGGCCGTTGATACTGAACCATATTACAACGGTTCTGGATTCACATGGAGGCCCGACCAGGTATGAATGGCGGTTTTCATCCTCAAATGATGTTAATGAATCGGATGGTTTTATGTTTTCAGCAATTAGCCAAAAATATTTCGGAGTCACCGCATTTGTAGTTCCAGATATTTATTGCAATTCAATTCTACCACTTCGCACGGTTGGAGCCGAACCCGTACCCTGGGCACATTAACTCGGGGTCGGAAGTAGCAGCCCAGTGATAGTAGCACACGGCCATTGCAGAAAGGTATGGAGCAAGTATTTTCCAATAAAGTCACTTATCCCCTATACTGCTGTGTTTCATTTTCCTGTACCTAATGCTCCAATAATCTCTGGTCATGTCAGTAAAAGCTGCTACATGAAGACATTTATCAAAACCGTGGCATCCAAATTGATCAACTAGTTTGAAGGTCCTGATCGTCAGATTGGGACACATTCAACCAGCAACAATTACCACAGCAGCACAGACTGTGTGGTGTCAATGTGAGAGTGAGTTTTCGATTCTGCAGTGCCTTAACGAAAAAGGAAATTACTCAACAACCACGTGATGAAGGAGCAGCGCTCCAAAGTCTAGAACTTCCAATTAACGTGAAAGACTAAAACTTAGTGTTGTGTGATTTTTAACTTAGCAAACCCCAGTCCAACTCCACTATCTCCAAATTAATGAAATGTGGTGGGGGATGGGGGTTGGGATGTGGGCGGACGGAAACGACGGTCAGTGATCATTGGAGGGAGAGAAATCTCTGAGAACGGCTGGATTTGAATTCTGACATATGATACGCAGAGATGTGAGCGAGCGGAATTTGCAGTTAATAAAAAAAATGCTGCTGAGAATATTACCATGTTAAAACAATTGATTTCTTAGTTGTAACACAAACGCTGGGGCAAAGGAAGAAATTAACACCGAGATTCAGATTTGAGCCGAAGTTATAGCGGCTATAACGCAGACTACTAACCACTACACGATCATGGCACTCCATAGAATACGACAGCGACAGAAAGCCATAAATTTGGTAGCAGAGCAAATGTTAAGCAGAGCTCCAAATGCACAACAGCAGTACTTCTCAGAACTGTGACAGACATGTAGGAACTCAGAATGAGCTGAACGTTTAACACCGCTGTTCCCAAAGGCTCCGGTGATTCCATCATTAATATGCAGAAGGGTGAGATTGATAGATTTCTCCAAAACAGCAAAGACTCGCGGGGCAGTGCAGGTTTTGTTGAAATGTATGCTGCAATAGCAATGCATTAAACTTCGGCTACTTCATGTGTTTCCCCACACAAGGCAGTAACCACTGCTGCCACATAGTCCCAATTCTCAGCCCCAGAATCAGAGGAACTGTGCAGCGCAACCGCAAAGATCCAACTGGAAATCGGGACGAAAATGAGATCGCAAACCTACTCGATGAATCCAGTGTTGCAATTGATGAATGCACGGTCCTCCTGTAACGGTAGTAGAGGCGCAAGCAATCCCGAGGTTGGGAGTGCTCCTGCTCAAAGGCGGGGCAGAAGGGACAATTTGTTCCTGTTTGTAATAACACAGCAATCTACAGTGCATCTTGCTAAAACAGCTGAGTCCCACAATAGGAGCATATTAAGTGCTTAACGTTCAGCGGCTGGTATGAAATTTGAGCTTGCTTCACTAACATCCAGTTCCCTGGATTGAATTGCTTTCACCATTTTCCTTTCCAATTGTTTGATATATCCCTGCAGTCTGCAGCTTTCTTCCTCGTGGCTAACTATATGACTAATTGTTTTATGGTCAGCAAACTGCTAAATCACGGCCACTACAAATAAATATAAATCAATGATCTATATGAGAAAACAATGGAACGCATGGTACGTTTGCTTCGTAGGTTTGCAGACGACACAAGAATTGGAGACAGTGAAGAAGACCATTTAATATTCAAAAGGATCTTAGTCGAATGCGCCACTGGACTGAAAAATCTCACATGGAATTCAATATTGATAAATGGAAGGTTTTGCACTTTGGCACAACAAAATGAGTATTGCTTATTTAGATAATGATAAGGTTTTGTGTAGTGCTGTAGATCACAGAAGCTCGGGATGCAGATACGTAACTCTTCTTAGTTTGCATTACATACAGACAGAGTAGTTAAAACGTCATTTGGCACACTTGCGTTCATTGCTTAGTCTATTGTATATAGGAGATGGGACATTGCGTTGAAGTTGTGTGAGGACATTGGCGCGGCCCCTTCCGGAATACTGTGCCCAATTCTGGTCTCCCAGTTATAAGAATGATATCAGCTGAGGTTGGTTCATTAGATTTATATGCGAATGTTGCTGGGTGTGTAAGTTTGAGTTATATTGAAAGGCTGATAGGTTGATACTACTTTCAGATTCGAGATTGGGGTGCTGGAGAAACCACAACAGTTAATGCAACATCTGAAGAGCAGGAGAACTTTTTTTTCGTGTAAGTACCATTCAGCAGGCTCTTGCCTGTAATGTCGATTCTCCTGCTCCTCTGATGCTGCCTGAACTGCTGTGCTTTTCCAGGAGCACATTCTCGACTCTGATCTCTTGCATCTGCAGTCCTCAGTTTCTCTTAGTTGAGACTCTTTTCATTCGAGGATAGGGATTTGAGCGGCAACCTGATAGAAGATTATAAATTATTGAGGGTTTAGATGGAGTTAACGATAGCTGCCTTTTCCCAGGAGGGAGATTTCAAGACGAGATGTTTAAGAGGAAAACAGATTTTAAAAAAGAGATGGGAGTCATTTTTTTGCGTTGAGACAGGGTGCTTTATGTCTGATTAAGAGATAGATGAGGATACATTTGCGACATTTAAATGACAATTGGATCGGTACAAGAATGGGGAAGGTTAAGTGGGATTTTTAAACTAAAATCGATTCATTCATGCCTCGTCCTTCAACTATTTCACAGATGAGAGTGAAGAGTCCACCACGATATTACACATCTGGAGTCTCATGTGGGATAGAGCAGATGACTATGACAGTTCGCTCTCCCTCAGAGGCATGAGTGGACCAGATAGAGATTTCCACAACAACTGATCCAGGTCATCATGAGACACTTTAATTCCAGGTATTTATTGAATTCAAACTCCACCATCTGCGATGCCAGGATCTGAACCCTTTGCACACAAAATATTACCTGGGCTGTTGGATTAACAATACAGTAATAGAACTCAAAGAGCATTATCACCCCTCCGCTGGCAGATGCGACTAGATTAGTTTGGCAGTATGTTCAGCATGGACTAGTAGGACTGACGCGTCCTTTTTCATGCTGTATGACTCTATGATTGATGCAATGAAACCGGAAGCTGGTTGGAATTACCAGCAGCATTGACAGCATAATTGAAAATCTGATGGGATATGTAATCTTGTTGGTGACTCCGGAGGTTGTTTTGTTCAGTGATCCCTTCCCTCACACGGGACTGGTGAACGGCCACTCCCCAGTCTGATTGAGGAAATGGGTTTCCACCTCAGTGGTTAAATGAATCCTTCCGCAGTTCCCCATTGCCCTGCTCTCTCTGTGGTATCAGTGTCCTTTTTTCTATCCAGGGGAAACGATTGCTTCAAATCGTGCTCACACAAATACAAATATAGTTTTCCATATTGTGAATGGGCTTTCTTTTTCCTTATTCCGCCACAGGATGTGGCGATCATTGGGTAAGACAACGCTTATTTTTCGTCCTTAGTTCTCTGCTGTCTGGCTGCACCCGGTTTTTATCCCAGCCTCGGGAGTCTATCTGTGTGCAGTCTGCACATTATCTGTGTGTTTGTGTTATTTTCTTCCTCTGAACAAAGATGTGCCTGTTATAGGAATCAACAATAGGAAATCCAGACTTATGGGATAGAGGT
>NW_025213963.1:24799-28108 GCF_004010195.1 Chiloscyllium plagiosum | reverse complement strand
GGTTTCCTGCTTCTATTCCTGATGAAGGGCTTTTGCCCAAAACATAGTTTTTCCTGTCCGCGGGTGCTGTCTGCCCCGCTGTGCTTTTCCAGCACCACTCTGATCTATACTCTGGTTTCCAGCATTTGCAGTTCTCACTTTTGCCTAGTTCAAAATATCACCCCAACACCACCTTCTCTAGGTTGAAGTCTTTACTGTGAGGAAGAAACTGATTCTGAGTTGATGCGAGCAAGAGCAGCTGCCACCACCAGTGTCGGAAACGCAGATCGAAATAGCAAAATCAGCTTTTAAACCCCCACTGCACAGTTAAAGCTCAACACGTTCCAGTTGTGCCACTGAGCTATCTCGGCAAGATGCACTATGGATCGCTATGACAGTATAAACGGGGACACATATTCTCTTGATCAGGAGCACTAACAACCTTGGAATTTCTTGTACCTCTATTCCAACATAGAAGGACAGCACGCCCACCTAATGCATGATTGGAGCCAGATAATAACTCCGCGCACTCAATCCCATCCCCATTTCCAGTTGGACCTGGGTGGCTCCGTCACTGTTTCTCTGATTCCGGTGCTGGGAACTGGGATGATGTGTGATTATCTGCAGAACTGATTACTGCCTTGAGTGGGGTAGCTGGTGAAGTCACCGATGTAAAACTACAATGCTATTGAAGCATACATTTCAACAATATCCTGCACTGTCCCCCGAGGCTTTGATGCTTTGTGGAAATCCACCAATGTCAGTTTTCAACATTCTCATTCAAGGGATCTCCACAGCCTCTGAGGACATTGAAGTTAAACATTCAGCTCATTCTCAGTTCCCACATGTCTGTCAATGTCCGCTGAGTAATTATATTGTACACTTGTTGTTCTTCAGAACATTTCCTCTGCTAGTATTCTTATTGCTGCTTACCAGCATGCTGTTGTGTGGTTGCTGTGATCGTAGTTGACTTTATTTGCATTGTGACCACAGCAACCTCGGTACAAAACCAAATCATAACACTAAGTATTCTCTCCGTTGTCCTTTTAGTGACACCTGCTAAGAAATTAATTGTTTTACCTTGAAATTCCGTTCTCTCACATCTCTGCGTTTCATGTATCAGAATTCAAACACACCCGTTGTCGGAGATTCCGCTCCTTCCCACGATCATTAAACCTCCTTTCCGTCCCTCTTTCCATTTCTCGGAGGCAATGCAAAATCTAGCACTCTTCTTCACATTGATACTGTTCTGTCTACTGCGGCTGTCACTGTTTTTTGAGTGAACGACCCCCATCCCACCATTGGGACCTTCAAACAAGTCGGTCTATTTGGACACCGCAGTTGTGAAATCAATCTCCCATGTAGCAGATTTTACTGACATAGACAGGAGACAATTAGAGCATCAGGGCCTTGAAAAGGACCCAGGGCAGTTTTGGGGAAAACACATTTTATTGGAAAAGATCAGCTTTTGTGGCTTTCTGCGATGGTGTTGTGTTAATTTCGTAGCACTAATAATCTAGAGATCCAAGTAATAATCTGGGTATACGGACTTGAAACCCAGCATGCTAAGATTGTAAAATTTGGATTCAATAAATATCTTCAATGGAGAATCAAATGACTAATATAGATCCATTGATCATTGATGGGGGTAAAAAATCAATCTAGTTCACTGATGTCATTTCGGGATAGCATGTGCTATCTTACTTTCTCTGACCTGCATGTGGCTTCAGTCTCATAACAATATGGTTGAGTCTCAACAGCCCTGTGGTCAATTAGGAACGGGTAGTAAATACTGCTTAGCCAAAATCTCCCTCATACTAATTCATAAAATTTATACCAAAGGCTCATTAGGCTCTAGCTAGAGCAGGGTGTGCAGTTTTGCAATTCACATGAGAGCAGGAATGTGATAACACGGAGAAATTTTCAGGAGATATCTACCAGGATATTGTTTGGGCTGAAGAATTTCAGATAGGAAGAAAGACAGGACAGAGTGAAGTGTTTCTCACAGTGCAAAGGAGATGTAGGTAAGACATGATTGAGTAAGGGTATGGAAATGGTAGACTGAAAGAGTTTCCCATTGATGGAGGGATCGAACAACGGGTGCCAGGGAGTTAAGGAAAAATGCAGAAAGGTTTGAGAAATGTGCGGAAAAGCTTTATCAGCCAGCGGGTTGTTCGGAATTAGCAATACACTGTCTGTAATGTTCAGAGAGGCAGAAACCCTTTTAACCTCAAGAAATATTCCGATGTGAATTTGTGATGCCAAGACAAACAAGGCTGTGGGATAAACATTGTGAAATGGAATTCAGTTCGTTAAACAGTTGTTTTTTTTGAAAAGTGTGGCCATAATTGGCTGAAGGGCCTCCTTTGACACTCTTGTCCTGGGTAGTATAATGGTTTGTGTCCCCGCCTGTCACAAGGCTCAATTCTCCGCTGGGGACAGTGAAAATATTTTAAAACTGTCGTCCCGTTCCCAAGTGCTGTATTGACATTTGTCCTTTCATTCTCGATGGGGCATGTCACAGGACGGACAGTGCTGCCTGAATCAAGGTGGGGAAGGGTTGCAGCTCTCAGGGAGGCAGAGTGTCAGTGTAAGTCCAAACATGTGACTTCTGCAAGCTGCATCCTTTGTCTGTATTGGAATGAAAACCATTTGACAGACTTGTTCCGGTTTGAAGTGTTTACTGGAAGCAGGAAGCTGAGGAAGAATCAGGGTAAAAGTATTTTAATGTGAGTGCAGTATCATTTCCTGCAGCACTAATGAGACTGTAAAGCACAGAGTAGTGTTGAGATACATTGAATTTGGGTTCACGGGGCGCAGCTTGACTTGATGAGGCTGAGTTACGAGGGTATAAAACCGTTAAAAATGATACATATTTTGCTCACTGTGATAGAATATTGGCTCAGTAGTTAACACCGCTGTAAGGGCTGAAGGTTAGGTAGATTGAGCAATGTAAATTAAGTAAGTTAAGTGAATTAGCCACGGGTAGCGCGGAATTGGGTCAGAGTCACAAGACGCCAGGTTATAGTCCAGCAGGTTTATTTGAAATCATATGAGGAAGAGCTGTCCCTTATTCAGGTGAAATACACAGGAAGAGGGAAGGGAACTAGACCTGGGTGAGATGCTCTTCTGCGAGTCGACACGGACTGGATTGACTGAAATGCTGTTTCTGCACTGTAGAATACAGTGATTCTATCGGAGAGGATAATACCGGCGTTTACGGGATTGCAAAGTCATTAGAGACTATGCTGACGGTGTTCACTGAAGACGAAATTTTATTCACTTATTTTCTTGCAAAATTTAGAACAGTTATCCCTGAACCAAGGAAGA
>NW_025213963.1:22403-24789 GCF_004010195.1 Chiloscyllium plagiosum | reverse complement strand
ACAAGGAGAGAAATATCCGTGGCTAGGTAAAGTTGTAGGGGTGGGGTGTAGTCGTTTGGAAGTCACGGGGAAACAATGTCTCAGTTGATTGACTTTAAAAGTATAGAAATTTCGTGAACGTGCACAGCTGAATAAGATTTTGTTTCAAAAACCCTGGATTTGGAAAGATTTGGCATACTATTCCACCTGAAGTATTGCAAATGGAACTCAGTGGATTTTTTTATTGTAAAGGAAAGATATTACATAATGAATAGTAAGTGACCCGTTGCTTGACATCGACTTCTATCTTTAATCACGTAGCTAAACGATGTGATCACCATGATGTTTGGTCCATTTAATGATCAGTGAAATCTGCCAAAGCACGAGCAACAAACTGTTGGTTTTTCTTTTGGACTTTAATCGTCTCTTTTTCTAAGCAGTATATTCTTTCAGCTGAAATAAATTTGGAATAAATTTGCATATATCATGAATCGTTCCAATGAGATAAATCTAATTCACTTCCGATTAGTACAATGAACAGTGTGATTTTCAGTTTAATTAATAAAATGAAACGAACAAAACAGCGTTTCTTGCGATTTAACCCAATTCAGTTGAGCCATATGAGAACGGCTATTGAATCATAACATCGCCTTTACATCTCTCTCCATGGCTACGTCTTCACGTGAGAGAGAACGTGACTGAAGAAATTATGAGTCAAGGCAAAGTGTGGGTGTGAATATCACGGGAAATTCTTGTTCGCTGTTTCATTCTGACACAGTTCCGATTCAGAATGAATCAATGACAGATGTTCATTCCGACGAGCATGGCAATTTCTTGGATTTTGCTTTTCTTGTAATTCTGGTGAAAGCAGAAACACAATGGTGTAGATTCAATTTAGCTCTAGAAATTTCTCATCCACGACTTTCATCACATCTAACCTTGATGAGGTCGCATGTCACACCTTTCCACAATGTGCTGAAACCGAGAGATTCCGGTGGTGGGTTATTATACTACCATGCTCCGCATTCACGGGTTTGGTTGCTAATTCAACAATCCACCACTGCATTTTTGCTTTGCATCTGACACCTCTGGTATACACTGGATCGAGAATTTTGTTCTTGCCCTTCACTGCACGGGAGATTTACAAGATCAACACCACATTAAAGTTGAAATAAAGAATGATAGCAGATGTTCTATTCAGTTGAAAATTAAATTGGTGTAATGAGAAGGAACACATGTCTTTTCCTTATGCCCCGCATTCCATCTTGTCTTTCTATGAATTTGCATCAACAGAAAGAGAAAGAACTAACAAGTGATCGGGAGTACAAGTTTATCCAATGGGATTGTTCATGATTATTTTAACCAAACAGTTCACACAATGATCTGATCAGTATTTCAAACAGTCGCTCGGAATTGGAACCACAGCAAACTGCTCCAATGAAATGAACCTTTCATTCTTTCACATGCAGCGTGATGACTGACTTGTTAACTGTACAAGGTCGACCAATTTACTTCAGAAATCACAGCTTCTGTAGGCAGCCACCTGTGCTGTGCAGAGTGTCATTTGTTGCCCCCAGGCCACAGCACACTTCTTCTTCATGAGCTAACAATCTTGGTTCTTGATCTGTTCGATAAACCTTTTCTATCACTTCATCCCATCCACACATAATTCTGAACTTATGAATAAAATTTGGCGTTGGACCAAATGTTAAACAAAGTGGACGTATACCATTCAGCCCATCGAGTCTGCCTCACCATACAATGAACTCATGGTTGATCTGATAATCTTCAACTTCATTCTGCTCACTTACCACGACAAACTTCATCATCTTTCTGATTAAATACCGGACACAGTTTGAAAATACCCAACAACTTTGCCTCTACTTCAGTAGCCAAAAAAAAGCCACAGATTCTCTGAGCATGGAAATTACTCTTCAGTTCTGAATTAAATGGGAGATATCTCATTCTGAGATTATGTCCTCTGGTGCTCTCCTCAGACCATAGGGCACGCCACCTGCCTGTCTGTATCCAAACTCTCAGATTCTGTTTCAAGGAGCATAATTCGAGCCTGACCAATCATTTCCCGAAGCTCCATTTTATCCAAATTTGACGACATCTTCGTAAATGTCTGCTGTCTCTTACAGTACGGCAACTGGAACTTAAAATCAGAGAGTGATTGGAATCGGATTAGTCCACACATGGACCAAATACAGTAATGATAACTTTGACAAATGAGAATCCATTTATATTCTAATGACATTCAATGGATTCGGTGTAACTGAAGTCCTCCGTGTCATCCCCCTCGGAACTAATATTTAGGAGAAATGGAACCTGACCGCCCATATAAAGACATTGCCTACAAAAAAGTCCGTCAGTTGATTTTGTTTGAATATTAACACAACTCATG
>NW_025213963.1:17048-19528 GCF_004010195.1 Chiloscyllium plagiosum | reverse complement strand
CATTTCAACAATATCCTGCAGTATCCCTTGAGAATTTGATGTTTTGTAAAACTCTATCACCCTCAGTCTTCAACATGCAGTACTCGATGGAACTTCCTCAGCTTCTTGAAACATCCCATTTGAATATACAGCCAATTCTGAGTTCCCACATGTCTATTATTGCTTGCCAAATAGTCCTGTTGTGTCTCTGCATTGTTCCTAACATGTCCTATGTCACTGTAGTTACTGCTCTTTTCAAACACACATCTCTGCATGCCCCAGGGATCGTATAATGTTCAGTGTTGTGCGTTGTCGCCAGAGTAACCTCGTTTGAATCCGAGTTACGGCATGTAATGTTCTCCCCTTTTTAACTCCTTGTGGTACATGCCGACGAAACACAGAAATGAATTAAGTGATTTTGCATGAAAAGTTTCTCTGATATTATGCTTTTTTTCATCAAACCCTCTCTCACACATCTCTGTGAGGGAAATATCAGAATTCAGACTCACCCATTCTTGGAGATTTCTCTCCCTCCCACAATCACTGACCTCCGTTAAGTTCCCCCTCCCATTTCCCTTACGATAATTTTCACATTGATCCCTGTTCAGTCTGTGCTGGTGCGCTCACTGTTGGTGGGTAAACGTGCCGCAATCATACCATTGCGACCTTCAGACCAGTCAATCCAATTCAATACTGTTGTTTTGAGATCAATGGTCAAGGAGCAGCTTTTAATGACATTGATCAGATAGTATTGGAACTTCAGGCTCAGGAAAAGAACACAGGGCAGCACTGAGAAAAAAAAAAACTTTTTTTTCAATAAGACCTCTTTCTGCGGACTTTCACATCATTTATTTCACTTGCTCATTCGGCTCCACCTAGACTATTGTGTGCAGTTCTGCAATCATATTAGAACTGGAAATTATGCAGGGGTGATTTACCAGGATCCCGTCTGGGTAGAAGAGTTTCTGTTATGAAGAGAAATTTGATAGACTGGATATACTTCGAGTAGAAGAGATCGAGAGAAGACATGATTGAGGTATACAAAATAATCAGGGATACGGATGGCATAGACTGAAATAAGCGTTTTGCTATAATGGAGAGATCACTCACGGAGTAATAGATTTATGAACAGAGGAGGAAATATTTGAGTGAATGCGCAGACAAACGTTTTGAAACGGCGGGTGTTTGAAATCTGGAACTCAGTGCACGCAAAGTTTGGAGTCAGAAATCCTCATGACATTCAGAAGTAGTCAGATGTGAAGTTTTGATGACAGATGTACAAGGCTGTCGGTCAAGTTATTTAAAAAAGAGTTCGGATAGTTAATTGATTACTGATTTCCAGTACTGGTGCATAGGCTTCTTTTTGCATAGAACTCCAGGGTAATTCCACTGCCTGTCACTGCGTGAGACTGTGTTCAATTCGCATCCGGGACGGGCGCTTGCAGCTTGGGAGGGCTAAGAGACCAGAAACACGCATTCGATTCCAGAGTTATGTGACTGACTGTGTGGAATTTGCACGCTCCTTTTTCTCTCTTCCGTGTGGGTTTCCTCTGGCTGCTCCGATTCCTTCTTAGTGTCCAAAGGTGTGCACTTCAGGTAGATGGCAAACAAACCCTGAATAGATGGTATAATCAAAGGCAAAATCAAAGACAAAAGTAGGGATTGCAGCTCAGGGAAAAGAGAATGACCATTTGGGGTCAACAGATCATTTCTTGGAACAGTTTTTGATTCGCAATGTTAAGTCTGATTTCTCTCCACTGATGCTAGCTGATCCGCTGAGCTTTTGAACTCATTTCTATATTTTTTAGGTGAATCAATAATGTGGGTTTAGAAAGATAGGGTGGGGGAGTTTGCCATCTCTTCGGCGGGACAGAGCAGACTCAATTGTCCAAATGCTTTCGGTCTGCAAGTGTCTAATTCCATTAACACTGATTCTATAAGTTTTGTCCTTTTTTTAGTCTTTGGTATTTCACATCTCCCCTGAAATGTGGTTTGCAGAACAGAACAATCGACTTTTTGGGCATACGCCACCGCCAAACAGTTACCACCAGCTGCCTGGAAGAGGAACGCCTCATATTCTGCCTTGGGACCCTGCAAACCATATGGGGTAAATGTGGATTTCAACATCTTCCTCAATTCCCCTCTCCCCACATAATCACAGTCCGAAGCATCCAACTCGGCACCACCCTCCGGAGTTATTAAGCTTTTCCCCCTCTGACTTATCACTTTCTCCCCCGCCTCCATGCAATTATCGCTTTCCGAGCTACCTTCCACCCAACCCCAACTGCCGCCCATTTATCTCTCTTCCCCCACCCACACATCTCATCCCTGATGAATGGCTTATGCCACAAGCGTCGGTTCTCCTGTTCGTTGGATGCTGCCTAACCTGCTGCACGTTTCCAGCGCGACAATCTCATCATGGCGAAGATAAATTAGTTTAGCTCAGACTCTTCATCTTAGAGCGGAGAAGAGAGAGTGAGGAAGAGTTGAAGGTGTACAGT
>NW_025213963.1:5946-14758 GCF_004010195.1 Chiloscyllium plagiosum | reverse complement strand
TCAAATCTTTAAAGTAGGTGTTGCGTCTCCAAGTGACGATTCAATTCCTACTCATTGGGATATAACTTCTGTCTGCAGTTACTTTACGACATCAGCTCCATTTACAGTGCTTCACCTTACCAATCCATGAACTTGTTGTACTCAGTCTTATTCAGTTGTACGTGTTCATGAAATGTCTTTGTGTCTGAAGTTAACAAATTCGAAATTGTTACGCAACCACACAGACTTTCACTCAATGGTAAATTCTCTCCTTGCACGTTTGTTCGCGTATACGAAGTTACAGAGCGTGAAATCAGCTACGATGCTTTATTTCTGGAAAGTCGTTCACGATTTAAATAACTCTATTGAGTGGAAGAAAGTCTCATCCAAACTTTTCTTAATCATTCACTAATGGTTTTCAAGCTCTAACGAAAGTTATTTATTCATTCAAAAGGGGGACTTTCACTGATTTACTCGTTCAAACCTCGCGTTATGTGAAAATCTCATTTGTTTACATGAAACTTGCGTGTTTCTGCTCCAGCATTTCCAAATCTCGTGAATAAACTCCTTTATTCTTTCTATCATCCCGATGAAACCGGTTGTAACTTCTGATATTTTTATGTCTCAGTAAACAACGTCACTTGACTTCCTCATATTTTGCTACCCAGGAAACAGTGTCTGTTCCCTTTCTAACTTCTTTACATGTTTTTGGTGGAGAATGAGGACAAGGATTACACACAATGCTCCCACTGAGTGTGACCTAAAGATATTACAGTTACACTATGAACTCTTTGATTTTAAATATGACGTCTCTATATATAAACTCCAATAAGGTAAATTGCTATCTATCCAGTTCATGAACATCGTCTCCATGGAGATTAAAATTATCTATCACTTCCTTTATTCTTCCACGGAATGTCTGAAAGGTTTGTAAGGCAAACATCTCGAAATCCCCGTGTCCTAAAACAGTCTCACCTGTTTCCAAAGGCGACTGAAGTTCAAATACTTCATGGTGTGTCTCCCGTTATTCCACTGCAGACTGATTCTGGACAGTAAATTCAATCATCAAAGGCCACCGTGGATCTGAAATCAACAGTTTTCACATAGTAATTGTCGGAACTATTGAGTATCGGATGTCCGTGTTCTTGTTCAATTTGTTCATCATTTCATGGGTCATTGTGTTGAATTCTACTGAATGAATAATTTGCGAATGGCGACATTCCCTTCACCACTCATTCGAAACTCCATGGAACATTGAAAGATTTTACTCATACGCTTGCAGGCGGCAATCCTACCATTAGTGGGATGAATCAGTGAACATTTCCCACGTATCCTCGAACGCAAGGATTTTCTTTTCCATTTTAGGAGATCGTTATAGCACTGAATCCCATGTGTGAGTTGACTAAAACTAAAATTTTAAAACTAATATTTTGCTATCTGCTTACATTGGTTGTCCCAAAAATTACATTCCATATTATGGTATGTTTGCGGATGAAAGCACTTTCTGAATCTTGAGCAATTATATTTCAGTTTTGTCAAAAAAAGTATTCTTCACTGTTCTCTCTTTCCCTTTTAAGTTTCCCGTTTTATATCCCGTATTTTATCAGTTTATCTTATGTTTTCAATAATTTCAATCAATCTCACTCCTGATTACCAATCCGAGAATGCCACAATTTTCTCAATTTATATGCAGTGCCAGCTATAGGGTGCGGTGAACAAGTTGAAAGGCATTGGTCACGTGAACCAAATAAAAGTCACGGGGTGGTGGAATCTGGCCATTCCATCGCAGTCATATTTAAAACATTTAACGTAATCTTTAGCCAAATCATATTGGCAGAAAATAAGAAAACAAAAACAAACAAAAAACTGTTGATGTTGAAAATCAAACTAAAACAGACGTTGCTGGAAAATTTCAGGACGTCTGGCAGCATCTGCAGACAGACTGAACCAATTGATGTGAAACGTTAACTGTGATTCATCTGCACAGATGGTGCCTGCACACCTGTGATTTACAGCAATTTCTGTTTTTGTTTCAGATTGGCAGATTTTGTCACAGTTCATGAGAACAGTGCTCGCTAGAATCAAACAGACTTCGTGAACTTTATGCCAGTGAGGGTTTGATGATGTTAATTATCTTTACTATCTTGTTTCGTTTTGTGATGACAAAGGTGTCATCTACGTAGTGGACCCAGATTTTTGGTTTGATTATTGGTAGGGCTGTTTGTTCTCGTCTTTGCATTACCGCTTCAGCGATTAATCCTGATAGCGGAGATCCCATGGATGAGCCGTTGGTTTGTTTGTAGACTATGTTATTGAAAGTGATGTGGGTGGTGAGGCACAGTTCCACTAGCTTCATGATGTTTTCGTTGGTAATGTGATTGATGACGGTTGGTGTGTGTGTGACGGTCTCTTCTAAAAGTGTGATTAGTATTTCCTTTGCCATGTCGATGTTGTTGAAGGTGAACAGTGCTGTGATGTCGAATGAGGTCATTGCTTCTTCTTCCTCGACTTTGATGTTTTTGATGATTTGTAGGAATTCCTGGGTGGAGTGGATGAAGTGCTGTGACTCTTCTATGAGGAATTTCAGTCTTGCGTGTAGTTCTTTGGCAAGTCTGTAAGTTGGTGTTCCGTGTAGTGAGACTATGGGTGTGAGGGTGGCTCCTGGTTTATGGACTTTTGGTAGTCCCGTTCGACTTGGGCAACACATTTATCCTGGGAAAGTCTAAGCAAAAACATGCCACAGAATTCCTAGAGGCCTGGCACTCCAACCACAACGCCATAAACAAACACATAGATCTAGATGCCATCTATGAACCCCTCAGAAAACCAACACGAAATGACATCACCACAAATCCCAGGAACCCCATCCAGGAGAAATATATAAATAGAAAGCAAGACACAACAGCTTCGCTTCACATGGAGGTCGCTACTGATGATGTTATCTCGCCCGGTAATGAAACGTCTGGATATCAAACCTACAGCTCAGCCAGCAAACCTCCACCCTAAACCGTAACCTGAGCTACAAACCTTCACAAACATTGCGATTTAAAGTGTCTTTATACGCATATCATTAATGGACTTTTCGTTCTAATACCCGTGTGGTTGAAAGAACAAGACACCACATTTCAAGATGGATGACAACGTTACCAATTTTGTTTTGAATTTGAGATTTATTTGATCATTTTACAC
The DNA here is from genome assembly GCF_004010195.1 of Chiloscyllium plagiosum. Taxonomy (NCBI): domain Eukaryota; kingdom Metazoa; phylum Chordata; class Chondrichthyes; order Orectolobiformes; family Hemiscylliidae; genus Chiloscyllium; species Chiloscyllium plagiosum. The sequence goes on along the minus strand of NW_025213963.1, from coordinate 11,590 downwards.
AGTGAACAAGTTCCTTTTTATCTAATGAAAACCACATTCTCTCACCTGGAATAAAAGTGTGATTTCAATACAAACATTGTCCTTGCTAAGTAGCAGTTACACAACATGAAAAATAGGATGTTAGTTTTATTAAGCAATTAGCGCCATTATCTAACTTCGGATTGACAGCAGTATGCACATGCTAAATAGGTTTAAGAACGAATCACTTTTGGAAATAATGTTTAGGTGGTGACTAAAAATAAGATTAGGTTCACATGATGCGGATATTCCACCAATGGTTCCAGTGGTGGAAATGGTCAGTGGGCAGTATTTCTATGATGGTATAGGAGTATGTGAGCTGCCAGGGATTGGAGCTCCCACTTCATCTGGAGCAGCGTCTTTTGACGTGGACCAGGGAGCATTGTGACATCAGTCTGGGAGTTCCAACCACACTTGGAGCAGCTTTTATTGACATAGAGCAGCAGGGAGCATTCGGACATCAGGCTGGGAGTTCCGACCACAGCTGAGCAACTTGTGTTAACATGGAGCAGCAGGGAGCATTGGCACATCCGAATGCAAGGTCTAACCCCATTTGGAGCAGCTTCAGTTGGCATGGATCGGGCAAATCTGCGAGATCCATCTGGGAGCTCCTCTCTCACCTGGAGCAGCTTTTAATGACATGTAGCAGCAGAAAGCATTGGGACATCAGAGTGATTGATCCAACCACAACTGGACGGCTGCTATTGACATGGAGCAGGGAGCATTGGGACATCAGACTGGTAGCTCCAAATTCAAGTAGAGCAGCTTCTTTTGACAGGAAGCAGCAAGGAGCATTGGAACGTCAGGTTGGGAGCTCCAACATCAGCTTGTATTTACATGGAAGAGCAGGGAGGATTGGGACATTAGGCTGGGGGAAAGGATATTCAACTACTTTAATCTAAAGTAAAATATGTTTCAATACCTCAGATGTTAATTGATTTATGAAGAATCTTCCCCGGGAAAATAATTAATTCTTTAGATAGTAAAGCTAAGGCCTGCAAATATTCAACTCAGGAAAACGAATTGGTACAGAGAGAAATGGGAGTGATGTTTCATGTCTTTGCCTTTTCTTTTCTGGCCGACTCTGCACTGGATTACATCACTGGAAGGACGTTTTCATTCATTTCCTGCAAACACGGACAGAACATTAACGTAATCTAAAGCTGAATATTAATGCGAATATGCGATGTTATGATTAGGCTGGAGTTTACCTCAAATTATGGTGAAATCGCAGCAAGGTCAGTTGCAATTTCCAAGATCAGCAGTGACCTCATTGATTGGCTATTCAGATTGTGAATGGTCGTTTTTTTTTAGGACAATTTGAAGTGAGTCAATGATGGTGATTATCTTTGTTCTTTGTTCACCTTGTGACCGCTACTTTTATTGCTCATGTCCTTGTCAACAACACAACTCTGCAGCGTGTAAAGTCTCAGCTGGGCATCTGGTCAGTGGTACAACCATTCGTATGGCTGGCGACGGATCAGGCAGTTAAAAGTTCGACTATTACTTGGCGCAAGCGCATTGTGGAGATTTATCACAAATCCAAACTAATCATTTTTGTTGCGCTGAAGTGGATAATGTTTGAATATTTTATCTCCACGAACAAAAATGACCAAGAACTATCAGAGTAAAAATCACACAGCACCAGACTGTACCAAGCAGACATATCTGGAAGCACCAGTGTTCCATGCACTGCTTCTTCATTAAGTGTTTGTCAACTGTTGGAATCTAAAATGGCTTTGTGTGATTATTAAATTTATTCACGCCAGTCCAACACCAACACCTCGAAGACACCACGAACGGTCGGTTAAAGTCCAGGTGATCTTCCAAAGGATCGCGCATACTGACACACACACCAAGTTTCTGCAGAAAAACACCCAACTGATGAAGGTGCGGCTCTCTGAAAGCTCGTGCTTCCAAATAAACCTGCTGGACTCTGCCCTGATATTGTGCAATTTTAAACTTTGTCTACTCAACTCAAACACTGGCACTTCCATATCATAGGCAACATCAGTCATCTCCCACCGTTGTCAGAGAAGGCGATCCTGGAATAGCCCAATACATTGCACATAGGTACGTTTCATTTTCAGAAACCAACACACTCATTCACTGCAGCTCCTGTGTATGAAAAGCACAGAAAAGAAATAGCTGAGACTCAGTTTTGACAATATTTTGAAACTCTTTGGGAAGTGGAATCAAAGGAGAATGAGGATTAACTGTCCGACTGTGCAGAGAGAGGGAAGGCACTTTTCCCTTCTTTGAAGAGCTGGGGTATTGACTGATCTAAGGCATGAAACAGATTCCTGGTAGAGCTGCGCTCTCTGCGTCAGGAACAAGAAGACCTGATTTCCTGAACGGTAATGAAACCCAGGCACTCAGTTAAAGCGATGAATACTAACCACTAGACCACCAGGGATGAGGGCAGAAGCAGTTGAACCGTTTCTTCATAACACAGTTTTTGGACTTATGTCACCGCAGGTATGTTTCCCCTCAAAAATAATTGAATTATCGAGTGTTTACAGCACAGAAATGGGTCCCTTCATCTCATTTCCCAGCACTTGGTCTGTAACCTTGTAAGTTCTCACGTTTCACCTGAATGTTAATTTCTCTGGAACATTTTAATTTCGTAAAACACAATTAATGGGATTAAAGGTTGAGATGGGGACTGAAACCCATTTTTACCCATAGACTGAAACACGCAGGCACATTTCCCCAAGTGTGACACAGGCCTCAGGAGAAACCAAGCAGAAAGTAAGTTTTCACCGACTTGTCTGATATCGTCCCATTTCAGAGTTCGACAGCAGTGTCTGGTTACAGCAAGGAAAGGAAGCATTCATCCCCTCCCGTTCCAGTGTTCCTTGCCCATTGTTTCATCATTACTCTGTAGTTTATACCCTGTGAAGATCCCACGATTTTGTTTCAAGGAGAATAATCCCAGCCTGACCAATCATTCCACGAAGCTCCATTTTATCCAAAGTTGACAACATTCTCGTAAATCTCTGCTGTCCCTTACAGCACGGCAACTGGAACTTGAAATCAGATTGCGATTGGAATCGGATAAGTCACACATGGACCAAATACAGTAATGATACTTTGAGAAATGAAAGTTTCATCATTTCTATTGATATTCAATGGCTTCGTTGTAACTGAAGTCATCCGTGTAATCGCCCTCTGAGCTAATATTTGGGAGAAATGGAACCTGACCGCCCATGTAAAGATGTTGACTGCAAAACAAATGCCCGTCAGTCGACTTTGTTTTATTATTAACACAACTCATGTCTCCGTGAAGCCTGCATCATCTGTAAGGCACAAATTATATGTGTAACAGAACTCTCTCCATTTGCCTGGACGTGTGCAACTTCAATACCACTGAAGGAACTGGACATCCTCTACGACAATGCAGTCACTTAACTGTAACACGTTCATACCCGAATGTTTATTACCCTCACCGCTAAGGCACGATTGCAGCAGAGTGCTCCACCTACAAGATGCGGTGGAGTCAGTCATCCAGGCTGTGTTGACAGAGCATTCAAAGCTCAGAAACTGTACCGACTATGAGGACAAGGTTGAAGATGTACTGAAGCGCAACCATTTGCAAGTTACCCTCCCAAGCATGACTTGGAGATATATCAGTGATGAAGGGATCTTGATGGTCAAAGTGATATACTTCAGCCCTCCATCCTTTATCTTACAATTTTTAAAAATGTTGATTATTGCATTGACCAGACTTGTGCTCATTTTTTTAGTTGCTTCCTAAACTGGCAGTTGCTAAAGATCGAATACCATCCACAATCTGAGGTCGACAACACAAGATATCCAAAGATACTGTCGACCAACTGAGCTCCCTATCTAAATATCTTCGATGATCTGTGAATATCCATTCCAAGGTCACTTCGTTCCTGTTTGTTCTGTTCAAAACTCAGAATCCTCACTGTTATTGTTTCAACTCCCAAACGTCGTTACCATTTATTGGTCTGGATTCAATTCCATTCGCCGTTTTTACTTTCCACCTGATTGATACATCCCTACAGGCCCTGACAGTATTCATCATAGTCAAATACAGGACCAATTGTTGCATCCTCTGCAAACTTCTCAATCATGACTCCTACAACTAAGTCTAAATTGTTGATCTACATCAGGAAACAGTGGAACTCCACTGGAAACAGGCGTCCAAACATGGTTCATTGCTGGATGTGATGAAAACATGCAATAACAGCACTATCGGACTCCTGATGTCATTTGTAAACATGCTGGTGACTCTGCCAGTTGGCGTCCTGAGTGATCCCTTCGCACATATGGGAGTGGCGAATGACCTGTCCACATTGTGCCTTGGGCACGTAGGTTTACACTTCAGCGGGTAATTGAAGTCCCCCTATGGACCTGACTTCTTGGCGGTGTGTGCATCCATGTGTATATTGAGCTTGGATAATCCATTGAATTTGAGTCCACGCAGCGATGACTCCCAATTTTCCCCGTCATCCATGTAATTTGTTAATTCTTCTTTATACTCCCACGGAGTTTGTCAACATCGTCTGAGTATTATCTGTTGTTCATTCTTTATTCCCCTTGAACTGAGTCAGAGGGATTTTCTGGATGAACCGCACTTTTATGTGTCTGGCGTCATATGTTGGCGGCTCTCATTAAGGACGGCAAATTCCCCTTGCAAAGGGACAAAATGGATGGGTTTTCAGCAAATTAAAACTTTTTGCCTCTGTTCCTCTGATCGGGGTTAATATTCCAGATTTTATTCATCGATTTAATTACCAGCAGTTGCCATGTTCCAGTCTCCAAGGGCTGCTAGCCCAGTATATCGCCACTACATTTACATTTGTCACGAATATTGGTGAGTAGCAGAAAGCATAGGGGTCAGTTAAAGAATGAAGAAGAATATATATAGACAGGAGAGTTCAGCGGAGAAGTGGCAGACAGAGTTCAATCGAGGCAAATGTGAACTGATGCATTTTGCGAAGCCTAATTCTAGAACCAACTACACTGTAAACGAAAAAACCTTGGAGAAATTTGATGAGCAGAGAGAGCGAGGAGTTTAGGTCCTTTGTACCATGGCGATGGCGGCACAGTTGGATACAGTGGTCAAGAAAGCATAAGGCATGCTTGTCGTCATAGGACCGGCTTTGAGTGTAAGAGCTGGCAGGGCATGCTACAATTGTACAAGATTTTGGTTCGGCCTCGTTCAGAATACTGTGCACTCTTCTGGTCATCAAGTTACCAAATGGAAGTGGACATTTTGGATACGGTGCAGAGAAGGTTTACGAGGATGTTGATGGAAGATGCTTGCTGTGAAGAGAGTTTAAGAAGTTTATGACTGTTTTCAGTAGAAAGAAAAACGAGATTGAGGGGTCATGATTGAGGTCTACAAAATCTTGAAGGGTACAGACCGGATGTATAGAGATATGCTTTTTCCCCAGGTGAGGAATTCTGTAATGAGTGGTCACGCATTCAAGTTGAGAGGTGAAACGTTGAAGGAGGATAGATGTAGAAAGTATTTTGCACAGAGAGTGGTAGGTGCCTGGAACACGATGCTAGTAGAGGTAGTAGAGGCAGGCACGTTCGTTACATTCAAGGTGCACCTTGATAGATGCGTGAGCAAGTGGGGAGCAGATGGAAA
>NW_025213963.1:1540-5788 GCF_004010195.1 Chiloscyllium plagiosum | reverse complement strand
GAATGACCTGTCCACATTGTGCCTTGGGCACGTAGGTTTACACTTCAGCGGGTAATTGAAGTCCCCCTATGGGCCTGACTTCTTGGCGGTGTGTGCATCCATGTGTCTATTGAGCTTGGATAATCCATTGAATTTGAGTCCACGCAGCGATGACTCCCAATTTTCCCCGTCATCCATGTAATTTGTTAATTCTTCTTTATTCTCCCACGGAGTTTGTCAACATCGTCTGAGTATTATCTGTTGTTCATTCTTAATTCCCCTTGAACTGAGTCAGAGGGATTTTCTGGATGAACCGCACTTTTATGTGTCTGGAGTCATATGTTGGCGGATCTCATTAAGGACGGCAAATTCCCCTTGCAAAGGGACAAAATGGATGGGTTTTCAGCAAATTAAAACTTTTTGCCTCTGTTCCTCTGATCGGGGTTAATATTCCAGATTTTATTCATCGATTTAAATACCAGCAGTTGCCATGTTCCAGTCTCCAAGGGCTGCTAGCCCAGTATATCGCCACTACATTTACATTTGTCACGAATATTGGTGAGTAGCAGAAAGCATAGGGGTCAGTTAAAGAATGAAGAAGAATATATATAGACAGGAGAGTTGAGCGGAGAAGTGGCAGACAGAGTTCAATCGAGGCAAATGTGTAGTGATGCATTTTGCGAAGCCTAATTCTAGAACCAACTACACTGTAAACGAAAAAACCTTGGAGAAATTTGATGAGCAGAGAGAGCGAAGAGTTTAGGTCCTTTGTACCATGGCGATGGCGGCACAGTTGGATACAGCGGACAAGAAAGCATATGGCATGCTTGTCGTCATAGGACCGGCTTTGAGTGTAAGAGCTGGCAGGGCATGCTACAATTGTACAAGATTTTGGTTCGGCCTCCTTCAGAATACTGTGCACTCTTCTGGTCATTAAGTTACCAAATGGAAGTGGACATTTTGGATACGGTACAGAGAGGGTTTACGAGGATGTTGATGGGATGGAAGATGCTTGCTGTGAAGAGAGTTTAAGAAGTTTATGACTGTTTTCAGTAGAAAAATAAAACGAGATTGAGGGGTCCTGATTGAGGTCTACAAAATCTTGAAGGGTACAGACCGGATGTATAGAGATATGCTTTTTCCCCAGGTGAGAAATTCTGTAATGAGTGGTCACGCATTCAAGTTGAGAGGTGAAACGTTGAAGGAGGATAGATGTAGAAAGTATTTTGCACAGAGAGTGGTAGGTGCCTGGAACACGATGCTAGTAGAGGTAGTAGAGGCAGGCACGTTCGTTACATTCAAGGTGCACCTTGATAGATGCGTGAGCAAGTGGGGAGCAGATGGAAAAAAATGCTGAGCAATTGGGTGATAGGTTTAGACAGTAAACTTGGTTGCGACCAGGCTTTGAGGTCCAAAGGGCCTGTTCCTGGACTATAAATGTTCTGTGTTCTTTGTTCTTCTGTGTTCATTACACTACCATCTCAATGCTACGTTGCCAATCTCAGAGAATGACATTGCCAAGTCAATCACCTCAGAGGGAGTGAGAATAAGACATGTAGCTGTGTCGGAATGAAACTAATGTACCCTGTACTGCAATGTTTGCTAGGAGCAAGAGTATGATGTGATCAAATAACAGTTCTTACCGTCAAAACAACAAAACAGTGAATTGTTTAGGAAAATTGCACTGAATGCTTGCAATAAATCGACCTCTCACTTAAGGCAGCAGCACGCTTTCACGGAGCCAATCTGCACTGCAGGTTAATGCTGCTCTTGTATTTTAATAATCTAATAACCGGAGACAAATAAGCCCTTCCTCCCCGCCTTTGACTCCTTGTGGTATATGCCAAGAAAACACAGAAATAAATTAATTAATTTTACATGAAAACTTTCTCTGATATTCTGATTTTTTCATCAAACCCCTTTCTCACACATCTCTGTGGGATAAATATCATAATTCAGACTCTCCCATTCTTGGAGATTTCTCTCCCTCCAACAATCACTGATCTCCTTTAAGTTCCCCCTCCCATTTCCCTTACAATTATTTTCATATTGAACCCTGTTTAGTGTGTGCTGCTGCGCTCACTGTTGCTGGGTGAACGTGCCACAATCATACCATTGCGACCTTCAGACCAGTGAATCCAATTCGATACTGTGGTTTTGAGATCAATGGTCAAGGAGCTGCTTTTAATGACATGGATCAGATATTATTGGAACTTCAAGCTCAGGAAAAGAACACAGGGCAGCACTGAGGAAAATGAACTTTTTTTTCAAAAAGACCTCTTTCTGCGGATTTCCACATCATTTATTACACTTGCTCATTCGGCTCTATCTCGACTATTGTGTGCAGTTCTGCAATCACATTAGCACTGGAAATGACGCAGGGGTGATTTACCAGGATATTGTCTGGGTAGAAGAGCTTGGATAGACTGGATAGACTTAGAGCAGTAGAGATCAAGAGGAGACATGATTCAGATATACAAAATAATCAGGGATGCAGATGGCGTAGACTGATATAAATGTTTTGCTATAATGGAGAGATCACTTACAGAGTAATTGATTTAAGCACAGAGGCGGAAAATATTGAGTGAATTCTCAATCAAATGTTTTGAAACGGCGGGTGGTTGAAATCTGGAAATCAGTGCATGCAAAGGTTGGAGAGGCAGAAAATCTCATAACATTCAGAAGTATTCAGATGTGAATTTTTGATGACAAGACATACAAGACTGTCGGTCAAGTGATTTAAAAAAAGAGTTCGGACAGTTAATCGATTATTGATTTCCAGTACTGATACATCGGCTTCTTTTTGCATAGAAATCTAAGGTATTACCACTGCCTTTCACTGCGTGAGATTGGGTTCAATTTGCATTCGGGACGGGCGCTTGCAGCCTGGGAGGGCTAAGAGGCCAGAAACCCGCATTCGATTCCAGAGTTATGTGACTGACTGTGTGGAATTTGCATGTTCCATTTCTCTCTCTTCCGTGTGGGTTTCCTCTGGCTGCTCCGATTCCTTCTCGCCGTCCAAAGGTGTGCACTTCAGGTAGATGGCAAACCAAACCTGAATGGACTGTATAATCAAATACAAAATCAGAGAAAAAATTAGGAATTGCAGCTCAGGGAAAACAGAATAACCATTTGGGGTCAACAGATCATTCCATGGAACCGCTTTTGAATCGCAATGTTCACTTTGATTTCTCTCCACCGTTGCTGCCTGACCCGCTGAGCTTTTGAACACATTTCTATTTTTGTTGGTGGATCAATAATGCAGGTTTAGAAAGAAATGGTGGGGGAGTGTGCGTCTCTTCGGCGGCACAGAGCAGACTCAATTGGCCAAACAGTTTCGGTCTGCATTGTGCATATTTCCATTAACTCTGATTCTATCAGTTTTTGTCCTTTTTTAAGTCTTTGGTCTTTCACATCTCCCCTGAAATGTGGTTTGCAGAACAGGACAATCAACGTTTCGGGCATAAGCCAAACCGTTACCACCGCTGCGTGGAAGACGGACGCCTCATATTCTGCCTTGGGACCCTGCAACCATACGGGATAAATATGGATTTCAAATTCTTCCTCAATTCCCCTTCCCCCACATTATCACAGTCCGAAGTATCCAACTCGGCACCACCCTCCGGACCTATTAATCTTCCCCCCCGATTTATCACTTTATCCCCCGCCTCCATCTAATTATCGCTTTCACAGCTACCTTCCACCCAAACCCAACTGCCGCCCATTTATCTCTCCGCCCCCACCTAAATGTCTCATTCCTGATGAAAGGCTTATGCCAGAAGTGTCGCTACTCCTGCTCCTCGGATGCTGCCTGACCTGCTGTACTTTCCCAGCACAACAATCTCGTCATGGCGAAGATAAATTAGTTTAGCTCGGGCTCTTCATCTGAGTTCGGAGAAGAGTGAATGAGGAAGAGATGAAGGTGTTCAGTAAGGGGATAGATACGTGTTATAGGAATAAATTTCTTATGGTAAGTGTTTACAACCACAGATCTACGTTAAACGCTAGGGGGAGGATAACCAGAGGAGATACAGGAAGAACATTTCCATTCTGAGAGTGTTGTATAATTGAAACTCACTGTTTGAACGTGTGGTAAAGCTATGAGCCATCAAAACACTTCATTAGTATTTAGCCGAATACTTGAGAAGCAAGAGCACACATGGATAAGGACCAGGTCCTGGAAGGTGGGGCGAAGAGAAACTGATATCTGATCAAAGATCCGAACACCGTACGGGAAATACGGAGCATGAAAGCATGGGAAGGGAAAAA
>NW_025213963.1:0-969 GCF_004010195.1 Chiloscyllium plagiosum | reverse complement strand
ATTTCTACAGCATTGTTAAATTGCGATACAATATTTGTTGATTTGAGTTCCACCAGAATCGGAGTTCAGATTTCAGCTGAATCAATTATTATTTTCCTGATTCATCGTTAATTCCTGTCGTTTGGGTTTCTCGAAATTGCTGTTGACCACAAAAAATTCCTTACCCCTTGCTGGTGAGTTTTGACGGAATCATACCATTTGAAGCATGATCAGACCAGAAACAACTGCTAACCCATGAAACCTACAAACCTCGTGCAGAAACCCACCGTCTCTAAAGGCATTCCCCTCCAATAGTTGCACAAGCATTATCGATTTCTTAAATGTCTTTTTCATTTTGGGCAACAGGCTGTTGTGGATGGACCGGGGAAAGATATTGATGTATTTGGTCAGTCATGACGATGTCTAATGGCGGGGTACGACCGGTGTTTGGAATAGCGTCCTCCTGTTACTCTCTGACAGTGCTGTTTCTGACAGAGGGTTATCAACAATAATGTGTTGAAATGTCAATCTACACCCACAACCAGAATGGAGAGCTCCTACTACAGCTTTAGATCAGACAATCAAGGATTCTCCCAGGCGCTCTGTCAGACTGCATGCCCCTTCACACAGGTTTCCAACTGGAAACATTGACCAAGCAAACGTGGGGATTCAGGGACAGATTACCTCTCTGCTTTCCTGCAATTTTGGACACGGAGACGTACATGATTTTCTGACATTCTGAGTCTGACTGTGCATTCTTCCTAATTTACAATTTAAACTGGAAATGAATTTATTCTTGCATCACATTCTTACATCTTCAGTATTCATGGAAACCGTGCAACGTGTTCATGGCTGTAGGAATAGTGAAGATTATAGTGTTTCATTTTACCAGTATGAACTTTCAGAAGGAAGTTGCGAAGATTTATTGCTTCAAATTGAAGCCGATCGAAGGAAAGATCTGGCGACAGCAGCAATGTAACATTGTCTGTA
>NW_025213962.1:36635-37783 GCF_004010195.1 Chiloscyllium plagiosum | reverse complement strand
TCTCTCACCCTCTCTCCCCCTCTCTTTCTCTCGCTTTCTCTCCCTCTTTCGCCGCTCAGCCTCTTGCCCTCTCTCACCCTCAGGAGTTAAACCCAGCTCCTGAGCTCAGGGCGCAGTGCCCTCCCCTTCCCTGAGGACCAGGACTTGGGTCTGAGTCTGTCTCTCTCCATTTCAGCTTCTCCAACACAAAGACACACAACAACATTGGTCACTCTGCTGCTCGGCACGCTTTAATCAACTTTTTTATTGTTTAAAAATGGAAGTGATGGATACAGTCAGTGTTATGGTGCCTTTTCTCACTGGAGCCTGAGTTGTGAGAAACATTGAAATGTTTCCCTGTAACCCCACTGTGGGATAAGGATGGACCTACCAGCGCTACCCTTAGCCTGTTACCATAGCGACAGGCTGCTCCATCGCTGAAACACTGAACTGAAATGAGAAAATCCCGGATGGATTGATTAATGAGGGAATTTGATGGATGAATGGATTTGGGTGAAGGGATATTTCAGCACATTCTTCAGCTGCTGCCTGAACTTAGTCTGGGTCACGGCATAAATCGCGGTGTTTGTGCAGCAACTGAGGAGCTGCAGCATGAAGCCCAATTCCCCCACAAATAGATGGAGATACACAGAACTATGCACAATCCTCCTCATTCGGTTCCATATAGAATACAGCATGAACGTTGACCATAACAGGATGAAATTGGCCGAGATCACAAACAGTAAAATGATGGATTTTTTTCGGTTTCTCATTTCTGTGTCAGACTGAGCGTCCCCATTGGTGTGAGCGCGGAGTCTCCTGCGGGCTCTGCTGGTCACTAAAATGTGTCTGACGGTGAGAACATTGAGCAGCAGAATCAGGAGAAATGGGACACACGGGGTTAGAATGTATTGGAGGAACTCGATTGTGACCCAGACACTGGAGGATATAACAGCGAGTGTTATCTCACAAAACCAGGGGCCGTTCGCCAGCCAATACCGAGCCGTGAGCATAAAATACCAGAAAATGTCCTTTAAACAGCTCAGCACAGTCACTCCGCCCAGAACCACAGCCGCCGTTTTCTCACTGCAACATTTACTTTTCAGCTTCTGGCAACAAATAGCCACAAACCGATCAAAGGTGAAAGTGACGGTCAACCAGACAGAGCA
>NW_025213962.1:12869-35803 GCF_004010195.1 Chiloscyllium plagiosum | reverse complement strand
GCCTGATGGGTAATTTAGATTAGATTAGATTACTTACAGTGTGCAAACAGGCCCTTCAGCCCAACAAGTCCACACTGACCCTCCGAAGAGCAACCCACCCAGACCCATTCCCCCACATTTACCCCTTCACCCAACACTACGGACAATTTCCCATGGCCAATTCACCTAACCTGCCCATCTTTGGACTGTGGGAGGAAACCGGACCACCCAGATGAAACCCACGCAGACACAGGGAGAATGTGCAAACTCCACACAGTCAGTCGCCCGAGAACCCGGGTCTCTGGCGCTGTGAGGCAGCAGTGCTAACCACTGTGCCACCGTGCCACCCAGAATGTTTCATGAAGCCCCATCACCATCCCTAGTTATATCCTGTCCCACCGGCAGGACAGACCCACCAGTGGTGGGGATTCCCTGGGATACAGTCAGGGAAGGAGTTACCCTGCAATTCCCCACCATTGATTCCAGAACGCAGGAAATCTCATAGTAACAGATCATGGTCAAGGAAATCGCCTGACGATGGTTATCTCCTGCCCTCCCATCCTTCCTCTCGGTGATAACTCAGTTCCCCTCGATGTTGGAAACAAATCAGAGGAAGCACTGAAGGTGACAAGGACACAGACTGTCCTCTGGGTGTGGGACTTCAATGTCCATCACCAGGAGTGTCCCCACAGGCTCACCGCTGCCTGAGCAGGGACAGGCTTCAATACACAACAGCCAGACTGGGGGAACATTCTCACCAAACACCTTATCCCAACTGGATCTGTCCCTGACAGTTTCTGTAGGAGAAGCCAGCACACCGTCCTGGTGGAGGGAAAGTCTCAGCCTCATATTTGACATACTCAAGATTAGTGTGTTGCTGGAAAAGCACAGCAGGTCAGGCAGCATCCGAGGAGCAGGAAAATCACCATTTCGGGCAGCAGACCTTCACCACGAATGAGGCTGAGAGCCTCCGGGATGGAGAGATAAATCATATTAGGCGTACTGCTCACTGTGTGATGTGGCACTCCCTCCTGTGAAGTAGGACTACGTCTAAAGGGCTGAGCACATGGAAACTGGCCATCCATGAGGCACAGCCTCCGGGATGGAGAGATAAATCATATTAGGCGTACTGCTCACTGTGTGATGTGGCACTCCCTCCTGTGAAGTAGGACATACGTCTAAAGGGCTGAGCACATGGAAACTGGCCATCCATGAGGTACTGTGTGCTAGTAACAGCTGCAGCTTCAATGGCCTTCCCTCCATCATAAAGTCAGAAGTGGGCTGTTCACTGATGGTTTCAAAATAGTCAGCATCATTCACAACTGCACCGATACCGAAGCAGGCTATTCAGCCCATCAAGAGCTTTAAACAGGAAGAGAAGGAGGCCATTCGGCCATTGGAGACTGTTAATCAGCGATTGGAGCAGAAATTTTAATCTCTCATACCTGTTACACAGGACTGTGTACACCACCACAGTACATTGATCTGTACACCTGGAACTGTTACCCTCCCAGCATGGAGAGCTGTGTACACCACCCCAGTGCATTGATCTGTAATCCAGGAGCAGTTACCCTCCAAACATGTAAGACTGTGTACACCACCCCAGTGCGCTGATGTGTAAACTAGGAGCAGTTACCCTCTCAGCATGTAGGACTATGTACCCCACCCCATTGAAGTGATCTGTAATCCAGGAGCAGTTACCCACCCAACATGTAGGACTGTGTACGCCACCCCAGTGCATTGATCTGTAAACTAGGAGCAGTTACCCTCCCTGCATGTAGACCTGTGCAGCCCATATCAGTGTATTGATCTGTAAACCAGAAGCAATTACCCTCCCAGTATGTAGGACTTTTTACCCCACCACATTGCAATAATCTGTAAACCAGGAGCAGTTACCCTCCCAGTATGTAGTTAATGAACCCCAGTCCAGCAAATTGATCTGTAAACCAGGAGCAGTTACCCTCCCAGCATGTAGGACTGTGTACAAGAACTCCACTTGTAACTGGGCTCCAGGCTGAATATTTACCATCTACCACCACTCTCTGCCTTCGACCGGTTAGCCAGTTTTCTATCCAATTGGCCAAATTTCCCTCTATCCCCTGCCTCCTGACTTTCCGCATAAGCCTACCATGGGGAACTTTATCAAATGCCTTACTAAAATCCATGTATACTACATCCACTGCTCTTCCCTCATCCACATGCTTGGTCACCTCCTCGAAGAATTCAATATGACTTGTAAGGCAAGACCTACCCTTCACAAATCCGTGCTGGCTGTCCCTAATCAAGCAGTGTCTTTCCAGATACTCATAGATCCTATCCCTCAGTACCCTTTCCATTACTTTGCCTACCACAGAAGTAAGACTAACAGGCCTGTAATTCCCAGGGTTATCCCTATTCTCTTTTTTGAACAGGGGCACAACATTCGCTACTCTCCAGTCCCCTGGTACCACCCCCGTTGCCAGTGAAGACGAGAAGATCATTGCCAACGGTACTGCAATTTCTTTTCTTGCTTCCCACATAATCCTAGGATATATCCCGTCAGGCCCGGGGGACTTGTCTATCCTCAAGTTGTTCAAAATGTCCAACACATCTTCCTTCCTAACAGGTATCTCTTCTAGCTTACCAGTCCATTTCACACTCTCCTCTTCTACAATACGGTCCCTCTCGTTCGTAAATACTGAAGAGAAGTACTTGTTCAAGACCTCTCCTATCTCTTCCGACTCAATACACAGTCTCCCACTACTGTCCTTGATCGGACCTACCCTCGTTCTCGTCATTCTCAGGTTTCTCACATACGCATAAAATGCCTTGGGGTTATCCTTGATCCTATCCGCCAACGATTTTTCATGCCCTCTCTGAGCTCTCCTAATCCCTTTCTTCAGGTCCCTTCTGGCTATCCTGTATCCCTCCACTGCTCTGTCTAAATCCTGTTCTGTAAACCAGGAACAGTTACCCTCACAGCATGTAGAACTGTGTACACCACACCAGCGCATTGACATGTAACCTAAGAGCAGCTACTCTCCCAGCATGTAGAGCTGTGTACACCATCCCAGTGCATTGATCTGTAAACTAGGAGCAGTTATGCTCCCAGCATCTAGGACTGTGTACACCACCATAGTGCATTGATCTGTACAGCTGGAACTGTTAACCTCTCAGCATGTAGAACTGTGTACACCACACCAGTGCATTGATCTGTAATCCAGGAGCAGTTATCCTCCAAACATGTAGAACTGTGTACAACACCCCAGTGCAATGATCTGTAAACTAGGAGCAGTTACCCTCCCGTTATGTAGGACTGTGTTCCCCACCCTAGTGCACTGATCTGTAAATCAGGTGCAGTTACCCTCACAGCATGTGGGACTGTGTACCCCACCCCAGTGAATTGATCTGTAAACCAGGAGCAGTTACCATCCCCACATGCAGGACGGTGTACACCATCGCAGTGAATTGAGCAGTAAACCAGGAGCAGTTATCCTCCTGGCTTGTAGGACTGTGGACTCCACCCCAGTGCATTGATCTGAACACCAGGAACAGTTAACCTGCCAGCATGTATGACTGTGTACCCCATGTCAGTGCATTGATCTGTAAACAAGGAGCAGTAACGCTCCAAGCATGCAGGACTGTGTACACCATCCCAGTGCATTAATCTGTAAAATAGGAGCAATTACATTTCCAACCGGTAGGACTGTGTACCCCACCTCAGTGCATTGATCTGTTAACCGGGAGCAGTTACCCACACAGCATGTAGAACTGTGTTCACCACCACAGTGCATTGATCTGTAAACCAGGAGCAGTTACCCACACAGCATGTAGAACTGTGTTCACCACCACAGTGCATTGATCTGTAAACCAGGAGCAGTTATCCTCCCAGCATGTAGGACTGTGTACACCAAGCCAGTGCTTTGATCAGTAAACCAGGACCAGTTACCATACCAGCATGTATGAAACAGTACACCACCCCAGTGCAATGATCTGTCAGCCAGGAGCAGTTACCCTATCAGCATGCAGGACTGTTTACACCTCCTCAGGGCATTGATCTGTAAACCAGGAGCAGTTATCCCACCAGTATGCAGTTTTGTGAACCCCACACGAGTGCATAGATCTGTAAACCAGGAGCAGTTACCCTACCAGCATGCAGGACTGTGTACTCCACCCCAGTGCATTGATCGTAAACCAGGAGCAGCTACCCTCCCAGCTTGTAGGACTGATTACAGCACCCCAGTGCGTTGATCTGTAAATTAGGAGCAGTTACCCTTCCATCATGTAGGACTGCGTACTCCACCCCAGAGCACAGGGGGACGTGTTAGAAAATAGAGACTACTCCAAAGCAATAAGTTGAATAAATGGCTTAAATGTACGGTAAAGCAGTTGAGGTTATCTTGTTGAAGGTTTTTAACACAAGGATAGATAGATTTTTGAACAGTGAAGTAATTAAGGGTTATGGTGAGTGGGTGGGTAGGTTGAAAGTTGAGTCCATGAAATGATCAGCCATGATCTTATTGAATGGTGGAGCAGGCTCGATGGGCCAGATGGCCTACTCCTGCTCCTAGCTCTTAAGTTCTTCTGAAAAAATAATAAAAATGACCATTCAAAAATCCCAAGCAGCAGAAAGATGAAGAAAATATTTTATCCCCTGTGTACACCACCCCAGTGCATTGAGCAGTAAACCAGGATCAGTTATCCTCCTAGCTTGTAGGACTGTATACACCACCCCAGTACGTTGATCTGTAAACCAGGAAGATTTACCCTCCCAGCATGTATGACTGTGTACCCCACCCCAGTGCATTGATCTGCAAACCAGCAGCAGATACCCTCCC
Source organism: Chiloscyllium plagiosum (assembly GCF_004010195.1). Classification (NCBI taxonomy): domain Eukaryota; kingdom Metazoa; phylum Chordata; class Chondrichthyes; order Orectolobiformes; family Hemiscylliidae; genus Chiloscyllium; species Chiloscyllium plagiosum. The sequence continues at coordinate 31,007 of NW_025213962.1, read as the reverse complement.
AACATGTAGGACTGTTTACCATCCCAGTGCATTGATCGGTAAACCAGGAGCGGTTTACCTCCCAACATGTAGGACTGTGTACCACACCTCAGTGCATTGATCTGTAAACCAGGAGCAGTTACCCTCTCAGCATGCAGGACTGTGGACCCACCCCTGTGCATTGATCTTTAAACCAGGAGCAGTTACCCTCCCGTTATGTAGGACTGTGTTCCCCACCCTAGTGCACTGATCTGTAAACCAGGTGCAGTTACCCTCACAGCATGTGGGACTGTGTACCCCACCCCAGTGAATTGATCTGTAAACCAGGAGCAGTTACCATCCCCACACGCAGGACTGTGTACACCATCCCATTGCATTGAGCAGTAAACCCGGAGCAGTTATCCTCCTGGCTTGTAGGACTGTGGACACTACCCCAGTGCATTGATCTGCACACCAGGAACAGTTACCCTGCCAGCATGTATGACTGTGTACACCACCCCAATGTATTGATTTTTAAACAAGGAGAAATTACCCGCCCAACATGCAGGACTGTGTACACCACCCCATTGCATTCATCTTCTACCAGGAGCAGTTATCCTCCCAGCATGTAGGACTGTGTACACCAAGCCAGTGCATAGATCTGTAAACCAGGAGGAGTTACCCTCCAAGCATGTAGGACTGTGTACACCAAGCCAGTGCATTGATCTGCAAACCAGGAGCAGTTACCCTCCCAGCATGTAGAACTGTGAACACCAAGCCAGTGCATTGATCTGTAAACCAGGAGCAGTTAACCTCCCAACATGTATGACTGTGTACCACACCTCAGTGCATTGATCAATAAAACAGGAGCAGTTATCCTCCCGTTATGTAGGACTGTCTTCCCCACCCTAGTGCACTGATCTGTAAACCAGGTGCAGTTACCCTCACAGCATGTGGGACTGTGTACCCCACCCCAGTGAATTGATCTGTTAACCAGGAGCAGTTACCATCCACACATGCAGGACTGTGTACACCACCCCAGTGCATTGAGCAGTAAACCAGGAGCAGTTATCCTCCTGGCTTGTAGGACTGTGGACACCACCCCAGTTTATTGATCTGTACTCCATGAACAGTTTCCCTGCCAGCATGTATGACTGTGCACCCCACGCCAGTGCATTGATCTGTAAACAAGGAGCAGTAACGCTCCAAGCATGCAGCACTGTGTACACCATCCCAGTGCATTAATCTGTAAACCAGGAGCAATTACAATTCCAGCCGGTAGGACTGTGTCCCCCACCTCAGTGCATTGATATGTTAACCGGGAGCAGTTACCCACACAGCATGTAGAGCTGTGTACCCCACCCCAGTGCACTGATCAGTAAACCAGGAGCAGTTACCACCCCCAGCATGTCGAGCTGTTAACACCACCCCAGTGCATTGATCTGAAAACCAGTGGCAGTTACTCTTCCAGCGTACAGGACTGTGTACTCCACCCCAATGCATTGATCTTTAAATAAGGAGCAATTACCCGCCCAGCATGCAGGACTGTGTACACCACCACACTGCATAGATCTGTCAACCACGAGCTGCCACCGTCTCAGCATGCAGGACTGTGTACACCACCCCATTGCATTGATCTTCTACCAGGAGCAGTTATCCTCCCAGCATGTAGGACTGTGTACACCAAGCCAGTGCATTGATCTGTAAACCAGGAGCAGTTATCCTCCCAGCATGCAGGACTGTGTACACCAAGCCAGTGCATTGATCTGTAAACCAGGAGCAGTTACCCTCCCAGCATGCAGGACTGTGTACACCAAGCCAGTGCATTGATCTGTAAACCAGGACCAGTTACCTTCCCAGCATGTAGGACTGAGTACACCTACCCAGTGCATTGATCAGTAAACCAGGACCAGTTACCATCCCAGCATGTAGGAAACAGTACCCCACCCCATTGCAATGATCTGTCAACCATGAGCAGTTACCCTGTCAGCATGTAGGGCGGTGTACACCTCCTCAATGCATTGATCTGTAAACCAGGAGCAGTTATCCCCCCAGCATGTAGTTTTGTGAACCCCACACGAGAGCATTGATCTGCAAACCAGGAGCAGTTACCCTCACAGCATGTAGAACTGTGTACATCACCCCTTTGCATTGTTCTGAAAACAAGGAGCAGTTACCCACCCCACATGTAGGACAATGTACACAACCACAGTGCATTGATCTGTAAATCCAGTAGCAGTTACCCTCCCAGCATGTAGGACTGTGTACCCCACCCCGTGCATTGATCTGTAAACCAGGAGCATTTACCCTACCAGCATGTAGGACTGTGAACACCACCACTGTGCATTGATCTGTAAAACAGCAGCAGCTACCCTCCCAACATGTTGGACTGTGTACACTACCCCAGTGCACTGATCTGTAAGCCAGGACCAGATACCATCCCGGCATGTTGGGCTGTGTACACCACCCCTGTGCATTGCTCTGTAAACCAGTAACAATTTTCCTTCCAACATGCAGGACTGTGAACTCCTCCCCAGTGCATTGATCTGTAAACAGGAGCAGTTACCCTCCCAGCATTTAGGACTGTGTACACCACCCCAGTGCATTGATGTGAAAACCAGCAGCAGTTACCCTCCCAGCATGTAAGACTGTGTACACCACCCCAGTGCATTGATCTGAAAACAAGCAGCAGTTACCCGTCCAGCATGCAGGACTGTGAACTCCACCACAATGCATTGATCTTTAAACCAGGAGCAGTTACTCTCACAGCAAGTAGGACTGTGTACACCACCCCAGTGCATTGATCTTTAAACCAGGAGCAGTTACCCTCCCGTTATGTAGAACTGTGTACCCCACCCCAGTGCACTGATCTGTAAACCAGGTGCAGTTACTCTCACAGCAAGTAGGACTGTGTACACCACCACAGTGCATTGATCTGTAACCCAGCAGCAGCTACCCTCCCAGCATTTAGAGCTGTGTGCACCTCCCTAGTGCATTGATCTGTAAACTAGGAGCAGTTACCGTCCCAGCATGTAGGACGGTCTACACCAACCCCAGTGCATTGATCTGTAAACCAGGAGCACTTACCCTCCCCGCACGTAGGACTGTGTGTCCCACCCCAGTGCATTGATCTGTAAACCAGGAACCGTTATCCTCTCAGCATGTAGGACTGTGTACAGCACCCCAGTGTGTCGATCAGTAAACCAGGAGCAGTTGCACTTCCAGCATGTAGGACTGTGTACCCCACCCCAGTGAAATTATCTGTAACCCAGGAGCAATTACTCTCACAGCAAGTAGGACTGTCAACACCACCACATTGCATTGATCTGTAAACCAGGAGCAGTTACCCTCCCAGCACGTAGGACTGTGTGCACCACCACAGTGCATTGATCTGTACACCTGGAGCAGTTAACCTCCCAGCATGTAGGACTGAGTACCCCAACCCAGTGCATTGATCAATAAACCAGCAGCAGCTACCCTCCCAACATGTAGAGCTGTGTGTACCATCCCAGTGCATTGATCTGAAAACCAGTAGCAGTTACTCTTCCAGCATACAGGACTGTGTACTCCACCCCAATGCATTGATCTTTAAAAAAGGAGCAGTCACCCGCCCAGCATGTAGGACTGTGAACACAACCAAAGTGCATTAATCTGTAAACCAGGAGCTGTTGCACTTCCAGAATGCAGGATTGTGTACATCACCACACTGCATAGATGTGTAAACCACGAGCTGTCACCGTCCCAGCATGGAAAACTGTGTACACGACCCCTGTGCATTGATCTGTAAACCAGGGGCAGCTACCCTCCCAACATGTAGGACTGTGTACAACACCCCAGTGCACTGATCTGTAAGCCAGGACCAGATACCATCCCAGCATGTTGCGATGTGTACACCACCCCAGTGCAATGCTCTGTAAACTAGGAGCAGTTACACTCCCAGCATGTAGGACTGTGTACAATAACGCAGTTCATTGATCTGAAAACCAGCAGCAGTTACCGTTCCAGCATGCAGGACTGTTAACTCCACCCCAATGCATTGATCTTTAAACAAGGAGCAGTTAGTCGCCCAGCATGCAGGACTGTGGACCCACCCCAGTGCATTGATCTTTAAACCAGGAGCAGTTACCCTCTCGTTATGTAAGACTGTGTTCCCCACCCTAGTGCACTGATCTGTAAACCAGGTGCAGTTACCCTCACAGCATGTGGGACTGTGTACCCAACCCCAATGAATTGATCTGTAAACCAGCAGCAGTTACCATCCCCACATGCAGGACTGTGTACACCACCCCAGTGCATTAAGCAGTAAACCAGGAGCAGTTATCCTCCTAGTTTGTAGGACTGTGGACACCACGCCAGTGCATTGATCTGTAAACACTGAGCAGTAACGCTCCAAGCATGCAGGACTGTGTACACAATCCCAGTGCATTAATCTGTAAACCAGGAGCAATTACAATTCCAGCATGTAGGACTGTGTACCCCACCTCAGTGCATTGATCTGTTAACCGGGAGCAGTTGCCCACACAGCATGTAGAGCTGTGTACCCCACCACAGTGCACTGATCAGTAAACCAGGAGCCGTTTCCACCCCCAGCATGTAGAACTGTGTTCATTACCACAGTGCACTGATCTGTAAACCAGCAGCAGCTGCCCTCCCAGCATGTAGAGCCGTGTACACCACCCCAGTGCATTGATCTGAAAACCAGTAGCAGTTACTCTACCAGCATACAGGACTGTGTACTCCACCCCAATGCATTGATCTTTAAAGAAGGAGCAGTTACCCGCCCAGCATGCAGGACTGTGTACACCACCACACTGCAAAGATCTGTAAACCATGAGCTGTCACCGTCTCAGCATGGAGGACTGTGTACACCAAGCCAGTGCATTGATCTTCTACCAGGAGAAGTTATCCTCCCAGCATGTAGGACTGTGTACACCAAGCCAGTGCATTGATCTGTAAACCAGAAGCAGCTACCCTCCCAGCATGTAGGACTGTGTACACCAAGCCAGTGCATTGATCTGTAAACCAGGAGCAGTTACCTTCCAAACATGTAGGACTGTGTCCACCTCCCCAGTGCATTGATCTGTAAACCAGGACCAGTTACCATACCAGCATGTAGGAAACAGTACCCCACCCCAGTGCAATGATCTGTCAATCAGGAGCAGTTACCCTATCAGCATGTAGGACTGTGTACACCTCCTCAGTGCATTGATCTGTAAACTAGGAGCAGTTGTCCCCCCAGCATGTAGTTTTGTGAACCCCACATGAGTGCATTGATCTGCAAACCAGGACCAGTTACCCTCACAGCATGTAGGACTGTGTACTCCACCACAGTGCATTGATCTGTAAACCAGGAGCACTTACCCTCCCAGCATGTAGGACTATTTACACCTCGCCGTGCATTGATCTGTACACCAGGATGAGTTACCCTCCCAGCTTGTCGGACTAATTACAGCATCCCAGTGCGTTGATCTGTAAAGTAGGAGCAGTTACCCTTCCAGCATGTAGGACTGCGTACTCCACCCCAGTGGATTGATCTATAAACCAGGAGCAGTTACCATCCCCACATGCAGGACCGTGTACACCACTCCAGTGCATTGAGCAGTAAACCAGGATCAGTTATCCTCCTAGCTTGAAGGACTGTATACACCACCCCAGTACGTTGATCTGTAAACCAGGAAGAGTTACACTCCCAGCATGTATGACTGTGGACTCCACCCCAATGCATTGATCTGCAAACCAGTAGCAGATACCCTCCCAACATGAAGGACTGCTTACACTATCCCAGTGCATTGATCTGCAAACCAGGAGCGGTTAATCTCCCAACATGTAGGACTGTGTACCACACCTCAGTGTACTGATCTGTAAACCAGGAGCAGTTACCCTCCCAGCATGCAGGACTGTGGACCCACCCCAGTGCATTGATCTTTGCAGTTTCCCTCCCCACATGTAGGACAGTGTACACAACCACAGTGCACTGATCTGTAAACCAGGAGCAGTTACCCTCCCAGCATGTAGGACTGTGTACACCAAGCCAGTGCATTGATCTGTAAACCAGGACCAGTTACCATCCTAGCATGTAGGAAACAGTACCCCACCCCATTGCAATGATCTGTCAACCAGGAGCAGTTATCCTATCAGCATGTATGACTGTCTACACCTCCTCAGTGCATTGATCTGTAAACCAGTAGCAGTTATCCCCCCAGCATGTAGTTTTGTGAACCCCACACGAGTGCATTGATCTGCAAACCAGGAGCAGTTACCCTCACAGCATGTAGAACTGTGTACATCACCCCTTGGCATTGCTCTGAAAACAAGTAGCAGTTACCCTCCCCACATGTAGGACAGTGTACACAACCACAGTGCATTGATCTGTAAACCAGTAGCAATTACCCGCACAGCATGCAGGACTGTGTACACCACCACACTGCATAGATCTGTAAAACACGAGCTGTCACCGTCCCAGCATGTAGGACTGTGTACACCACCCCATTGGATTGAACTTCTACCAGGAGCAGTTACCCTCCCAGCATGTAGGACTGTGTACACCAAGCCAGTGCATTGATCTATAAACTAGGAGCAATTACCCTCCCAGCATGCAGGACTGTGTACACCAAGCCAGTGCATTGGTCTGTAAACCAGGAGCAGTTACCTTCCAAGCATGTAGGACTGAGTACACCTCCCCAGTGCATTGATCTGTAAACCAGGACCAGTTACCATCCTAGCATGTAGGAAACAGTTCCCCACCCCATTGCAATGATCTGTCAACCAGGAGCAGTTATCCTATCAGCATGTAGGGCGGTGTACACCTCCTCAGTGAATTGATCTGTAAACCAGGAGCAGTTATCCCCCCAGCATGTAGTTTTGTGTAACCCCACACGAGTGCATTCATCTGCAAACCTGGAGCAGTTACCCTCACAGTATGTAGAACTGTGTACATCACCCCTTTGCATTGTTCTGAAAACAAGGAGCAGTTTCCCTCCCCACATGTAGGACAGTGTACACAACCACAGTGCATTGATCTGTAAACCAGTAGCAGTTACCGTCCCAGCATGTTGGACTGTGTACCCCACCCCGTGCATTGATCTGTAAACCCGGAGCATTTAACCTACCAGCATGTAGGACTGTGTACACTACCACTGTGCATTGATCTGTAAACCAGCAGCAGCTACCCTCCCAACATGTTGGACTGTGTACACCACCCCAGTGCACTGATCTGTAAGCCAGGACCAGATACCATCTCAACATGTTGGGCTGTGTACACCACCCCAGTGCATTGCTCTGGAAACTAGGAGCAGTTACACTCCCAGCATGTAGGACTGTGTACAATAATGCAGTGCATTGATCTGTAAACCAGTAGCAGTTACCCTTCCAACGTGCAGGACTGTGAACTCCACCCCACTGCATTGATTTTTAACAAGGAGCAGTTACTCCCCCGCATGCAGGACTGTGTATACCACCCCAGTGCATTGAACTGTAAATCAGGAGCAGTTACCCTCCCAGCATGTAGGACTGTGTACACCACCCCAGTGCATTGATCTGAAAACCAGCAGCAGTTAACCTCCCAACATGTTGGACTGTGTACCTCACCTCAGTGCATTGATCTGTAAACCAGGAGCAGTTACCCTCCCGTTATGTAGGACTGTGTACCCCACCCCAGTGCATTGATCTGTAAACCAGGTGAGCTTACCCTCACAGCATGTAGGACTGTGTACAGCACCCCAGTGTGTCGATCAGTAAACCAGGAGCAGTTGCACTTCCAGCATGTAGGGCTGTGTACCCCACCCCAGTGCATTGATCTGTAACCCAGGAGCAATTACCATCCCAGCATGTAGAACTGTCAACACCACCACATTGCATTGATCTGTAAACCATGAGCAGTTACCCTCCCATCATGTAGGACTGTGTGCACCACCACAGTGCATTGATCTGTAAACCATGAGCAGTTATCCTCCCAGCATGTAGGATTGTGTACACCACCACAGTCCATTGATCTGTAAACCAGTAGCAGTTACACTCCCAGCATCTAGGATTGTGTACCCCACCCCAGTCCATTGATCTGTAAACCAGGAGCAGTTGCTCGCCCAGCATGCAGGACTTTGTACACCACCCCAGTGCGTTGATCTGCAAACCAGCAGCAGTTACTCTTCCAGCATGTAGGACTATTTACACCTCGCCGTGCATTGATCTGAAAACCAGGATCAGTTACCCGCCCAGGATGCAGGACTGATTACAGCATCCCAGTGCATTGATCTGTTAACGAGGAGCAGTTACCCTTCCAGCATGTAGGACTGCGTACTCCACCCAGTGCATTGATCTGTCAACCAGGAGCAGTTATGCTCTAAGCATGGAGGACTGTGTACCCGACCCCAATGCAAAGATCTGTATACAGGGAGCAGTTACCCTCCCAGCATGTAGAACAGTGTACCCCACCCCAGTGAATTGATCTGTAAACCAGGAGCAGTTACCATCCCCACATGCAGGACTGTGTGCACCACCTCAGTGAATTGAGCAGTAAACCAGGATCAGTTATCCTCCTAGCTTGTAGGACTGTATACACCACCCCAGTACGTTGATCTATAAACGAGGAACAGTTACCCTCCAGCATGTATGACTGTGAACCCCACCCCAGTGCATTGTTCTGCCAACCTGTAGCAGATACCCTCCCAGCATGTAGGACTGTGTACCCCACCCCGGTACATTGATCTGTTAACCAGGAGCAGTTACCCACACAGTATAGGGCTATGTACACCACCCCAGTGCATTTCTCTGTAAACGAGGAGCAGATACTCTCCCAGCATGTAGGACTGTGTACCCCACCCCAGTGCGTTGATCTGTAAACCAGGAGCAGTTACCCTCCCAGCATGTAGGACTGCGTACCCCACCCCAGTGCATTGATGTGTAAACCAGGAGCAGTTACCCTCCCAGCATGCAGGACTGTGTACACCACCACAGTGCATTGATCTGTAACCCAGCAGCAGCTAGCCTCCCAGCATTTAGAGCTGTTCAAAGTTTGTGAGAAGATTTGTAGCTCGGGTGCTCGTTGCTGTGGTTCTGCTCGCCGAGCTGGAAGTTTTTGTTGCAAACGTGTCGGCCCCTGTCTCGGTGACATCCTCAGTTTTTGTAGCCTACTGTGAAGCGCTTCTGTGGTATTTCCTCCGGCATTTATTATGGCCTGTCCCTACCGCTTCCGGTTGGAAGGACCCGATACCCAGCATGAGCAAAACTAATGTAGTGTACAAAATCCCATGCAAGGACTGCACAAAACACTATATAGGACAAACAGGAAGACAGCTAACGATCCGCAACCACGGACATCAACTAGCCACGAAACGACACGACCAGCTATCCCTAGTAGCCACACACGCAGACGACAAGCAACATGAATTCAACTCGGACAACACTACCATTATAGGGCAAGCCAAACAAAGAACATCCAGGGAATTCCTAGAAGCATGGCACTCATTCACAAACTCCATCAACAAACACATCGTCCTGGACCCAATATACCGGCCACTACAGCGGACAGCAGAAACTGACAACCGGAAGCGGCAGGGACAGGTCACTATAAATGCCGGAGGAAACACCTCAGAAGCGCTTCACAGGAGGCTCCCAAGCACTGAGGACGTCACCTAGACACGGGACGAAACATTTGCAACAAAAACTTCCAGCTAGGCGAACAGAACCACAGCATTTAGAGCTGTGTACTCCTCCCCAGTGCATTGATCTGTAAACCACGAGCAGTTACTGTCCCAGCATGTAGGACTGTCTACACCAACCCCAGTGCATTAATTTGTAAACCAGGAGCAGTTCCACTCCAAGCATGTCGGACAGTGTACACCACCGGAGGGCATTTATCTGTAAACCAGGAGCTGTTACCCTCCCAGCATGTAGGACTATGTACCACCCCCAGTGCATTGATCTGAAAACCAGGAGCAGTTACCCTCCCAACATGTACGACTGCGTACTCCACCCCAGTGCATTGATCTGTCAACCAGGAGCAGTTACGCTCTAAGCATGGAGAACTGTGTACCCCACCCCAGAGCAAAGATCTGTATACAGGGAGCAGTTACCCTCCCAGCATGCAGGACTGTGTACACCACCCCAGTGTATTGAGCAGTAAACAAGGAGCAGTTATCTTCCTAGCTTCAAGGACTGTGTACACCACCCCAGTATGTTGATCTGTAAACGAGGAACAGTTACTCTCCCAGCATGTAGGACTGTGTACACCACCCCAGTGCATTGAACTGTAAACCAGGAACAGTTACTCCACCCAGCATGTTGGACTGTGTACCCCACCCCAGGGCAATGATTTGTAAACCTGGAGCAGTTACTCCCCCCAGTATGATATTCTGTATACCCCACCCCAGTGAGATGAACTGTAACCCAGGAACAGTTAACCTCCCAGCATGTCGGTCTGTGTGCACCGCCCAAGTGCATTGATCTGTAAACCAGGAACAGTTACCCTCCCAGCATGTAGGACTGTGTACCCCACCCCAGTGCATTGATCTGTAAACTAGGAGCAGTGACTCCACCCAGCATGTAGGACTGCGTACCCCACCCCAGGGAATTGATCTGTAAACCAGGAGCAGTTACCCTCCCAGCATGTAGGACTGTGTACACCACTCGAGTGCATTGATCTGAAAAGCAGGAGCAGTTACCCTCCCAGCATGTAGGACTGTGTACAAAACCCCAGTGCATTGATCTGAAAACCAGTAGCAGTTGCCCTCCCAGCATGTAGGTCTTCATACACTACCCCAGTGCAATGATCTGTAAACCAGGAACAGTTACCCTCCCAGCATGTAGCACTGTGTACACCACCCTAGTGCATTGATCTGTAAACCAGGAGCAGTTAACCTCCCAGCATATAGGACTGTGTACACCACCCGAGTGCATTAATCTGTAAACCAGGAACAGTTACCCTCCCAGCATGTAGGACTGTGTCGAACTCCCCAGTTCATTGATCTGAAAATCAGGAGCAGTTACCCTCCCAGCTTGTAGGCTTGTGTTACCATCCCAGTGCATTGATCTGTAAACCAGCACCAATAACCCTCCCAACATGTAGGACTGTGTACACCACCCCAGTGCATTGATCTGAAAACCAGGAGCAGTTACCCTCCCAACACGTAGGACTGTGTTCACCACCCCAGTGCATTGATCTGAAAACCAGGTGCAGTTACCCTGGCAGCATGTAGAACTGTGTACACCACCCCTCTGCATTGATCTTTAAACCATGAGCAGTTACCACCCGAGCATGTAGGACTGTGAACACCATCCCAGCGCATTCGTCTGTAAACCAGGAGCAGTTACCTCCCACATGTAGGACTGTGTTCTCTACCCCCGTGCATTAATCTGTTATCTAGGAGCAGTTACCCTCACAGCATGTAGGACTGTGTACCCCACCCCAGGCTATTGATCTCTAAACCAGGAGCCGTTACTCCCCCCTGCATGTAGGACTGTATACCACACCCCAGATCATTGATCTGTAAATCAGGAGCAGATAACCTCGCAGCATATAGGACTGTGTACACCACCCTAGTGCATTGATCTGAAAACCAGCAGCAGTTACCCTCCCAGCATATAGGTCTGCTTACACTACCCAATTGCAATGATCTGTAAACCATAACAGTTACCCTCCCAGCATGTCGGACTGTTTACAACTCCCCAGTGCATTGATCTGTAAACCAGGAGCAGTTACCCTCCCAGCATGTAGGTCTGCATATACTACCCAGTGCATTGATGTGAAAATCAGGAGCAGTTACCCTCCCAGCATGTAGGACCGTGTACCCCATCCCAGTGCATTGATCTGTCACCCAGGAGCAGTTACCCTCCCAGCATGTAGGACCGTGTACCCCATCCCAGTGCATTGATTTGTAACCCAGGAGCAGTTACCCTCCCAGCATGTAGGACCGTGTACCCCATCCCAGTGCATTTATCTGCAACCCAGGAGCAGTTACCCTCCCAGCATGTAGGATTGTGGTACCATCCCAGTACATTGATCTGTAAACCAGGCGCAATTACCCTCCCAAAATGTAGGAATGTATCCCGCACCCCAGTGCATTGATCTGTAAACCAGGAGCCGTTCGCCCCGCAGCATGTCGGACTGTGTACACAATCCCAGTGCATTGATCTGTAAACCAGGAGCAGTTACTCCCCCCAGCCAGTAGGACTGTGAACACCACCCCAGGGCATTGATCTCAAAACCAGGAGCAGTTACCCTCCCAGGATGTAGGACTGTGTACATCACCACAGTGCATTGATCTGTCAACCAGGAGCAGTTACGCTCGAAGCATGGAGGACTGTGTACCCCACCCCAGTGCAAAGATCTGTATACAGGGAGCAGTTACCCTCCCAGCATGCTAACTGTGTACCCCACCCCATGGCATTGATCTGTAAACCAGGAGCAGTTACCATTCCCACATGCAGGACTGTGTACACCACCCCAGTGCATTGAGCAGTAAACCAGGAGCAGTTATCTTCCTAGCTTCTCGGACTGTGTACACCACCCCAGTACGTTGATCTGTAAACGAGGAACAGTTACTCTCCCAGCATGTATGAATGTGTACCTCACCCCAGTGCATTGATCTGTTAACTAGGAGCAGTTACCCACCCAGCATGTAGGACTGTGTACACCACCCCAGTGCATTGAACTGTAAACCAGGAGCAGTTACTCCACCCAACATGTTGGACTGTGTACCCCACCCCAGGGCAATGATCTGTAAACCTGGAGCAGTTACTCCCCCCAGTATGTTGTTCTGTGTACCCCACCCCAGTGAGATGAACTGTAACCCAGGAACAGTTACCCTCCCAGCATGTAGGACTGTATACCGCACCCCAGTGCATTGAGCTGTAAACCAGGAGCCGTTCGCCCCGCAGCATGTAGGACTGTGGACACCATCCCAGGGCATTGATCTCAAAACCAGGAGCAGTTACCCTCCCAGGATGTAGGACTGTATACACCACCACAGTGCATTGATCTGTAAACAGGAGCAGTTACTCCCCCCAGCATGTAGGACTGTGTGCCCCACCCCAGTGCATTGAACTGTAAACCAGCAGTAGTCACTCCACCTATCATGTAGGACTGTGTACCCCACCCCATGGCAGTGATATGTAAACCAGGAGCAGTTACTCCCCCCTGCATGTAGGACTGTGTACCCCACCCCAGAGCATTGATCTGTAAACCAGGAGCAGTTACCCTCCCAGCGTGTCCACCTCCCCAGTGCATTGATCTGTAAACTACGAGCAGTTACCCTCACAGCATGTCGGTCTGTGTACACCACCCCTGTGCATTGATCTGAAAACCAGGAACAGTTACGCTCCCAGCATGTAGGACTGTGTACAACACCGGAGTGCATTGATCTTAAAACCAGCAGCAGTTACCCTCCCAGCATGTCGGTCTGCATATATTACCCCAGTGCATTGATCTGAAAACCAGGAGCAGTTACCCTCCCAGCATGTAGGACCGTGTACCCCAACCCAGTGCATTGATCTGCTAACCAGGGGCAGTTACACACCACCCCCCGCATGTGGGACTGTGAACCCCTCCCCAGTCCATTGATCTGTAAACGAGGAGCAGTTACCGTCCCAGCATGTAGGACTGTGTACACCACCCCAGTGTATTGATCTGTAAACCTGGAGCAGTTACCCACCCAGAAAGTAGGACTGTGTATACCACCCCATTGCATTGATCTGTAAACCAGGAGCAGTTACTCCCCCCAGGATGTAGGACTGTGTATCCCACCCCATTGCATTGATCTGTAAACCAGGAGCAGTTACTCCCCCCAGCATGTAGGACTGTGTACACCACCCCAGTGCATTGATCTGTAAACCAGGAGCAGTTCCCCACCAAGAATGTAGGACTGTGTATCCTAACCCATTGCATTGATCTTAAAACCAGAAGTTGTTACGCTCCCTGCATGTAGGACTGTGTACCCCACCCCAGTGCATTGATCTGTAACCCAGCAGCAGCTACCCTCCCAGCATGTAGGACTGTGTGCACCACCCCAGAGTAGGAGCAGTCATCATCCCTGCCTATAGGATTATGTACTCCACCACAATGTATTGCTTTGTAAGCCAGGAGCAGTTACCCTCCCAGCATGTAGGACTGTGTACACCACCCCAGTGCATTTATCTGTTATCCAGGATCTGTTACCCTCCCAGCATGTAGGACTGTGTACGTTCCACAGTGCATTGCTCGGTAACACTGTGTTAAATCACTGCCCAGCGTGGGGAAACTTGCAGCTCGTGGTGGACGTGACAGGATGTACATCTCCCATCCATTTACATCTCCATATCTGCATTGTGCCCTGACAAGGGGGTGCTGTGTTTGTGGACATCACTGTCACAGAGCGAAATGCCGGGGGAATCAGTTTAAATATCGTCACATGTAAGGGATTTGTGTAATAGACAGAGATGGGGTATACTGAGAGACAGTGTCATGGAAGGATGTGTTCCTAGTTTTCAGAATGCTGAAGAGTAGACACTTCGATAGTATTCTGTAACATGAGCCAGTCTTCCCGGGAAAGATGGGAAAATGGGATATTTGAGCATTTGTTCTATAGTTTTGTAAATGGGAGTTGTTTCAACAGAATCTATGACTCACTGGGCAGAATCAAACAAAAATCTGTCTCAGTGACATTTTCCTTTAGTCTGACAGAAGGATTATCTGTAAGAGGCTGAGCTAGTTTCCTGGTGCTATCGTATCAAACTCACCTCATTAACGACCAATCCCACTCCATGGTTCCCTCTCATTCAATACCAGCCCAATTCTCCCACCCATCATGGCTGGAGGTACTCACCATTGCCCGGATGTCCCTGGATATTCATTGTTCCCTGACACTGGTGCCATCATTAAAAGGCCAATGGGTACACCGTTGCGCTTTCTCAGTTAGGAGCTGCCCTGCACAGTTTACCCTGAGCATGGGAGATAAGGGGCAATTTCACTGCAGTTTGTCGAGAGGGGCACGGTGGTCCTGGTGGATGGGTTAGTACAGAGGGGGACCATTTTCTTCCTAGAGGAGGCCACACCACCAGACCCACCGAGCATGGTCTGAGCTCCTCACACAGCTCAGTGCAGTATCTGCGGTCTGAAGAAATGTGCAGCAATGCAGGACAAATATCAATAATCTTCCCCACTCTGTCAGGATAAGGTCACCCTATTCTCTCTGCTCGCTCACCCTCACTGTATAACAGGTAAAGCACCTTCCCATCCCGCCGTGCTCTCTCTCTCTCTCTCTCTCCCTCTCTCTCTCCCTCTCTCTTCCTCCCTCCCTCCACTTTACCACCCCTCCCCACATTAATAACATTGCATGGATACAACACTGTGGACTGACTCCCTCCGGACCCCTCACCATGTCCCCGTCCCCTTCACCTACTCCGGCACTAACAGCAGGGCCACCCACTCCCACCCTCCCTCCCTTTCTCCCATTCCAGGAGAAACAGCCTGGAATAGGACAGAATGGGCCAAGCCGAGTTGTGGAGTGCCCGATATCCGTTCCCTCACCCCCCTCCCCCCGCCATGTGGGGAGGACCCTGGTACGAGCCGGAGAGGACAGGGACGCCTCGTGTGGAGATTCTGAAACATCCATGTCCCACTGACCGAGTAAGGAGCAATGTTCAGTGAAGGGCAATTCTCACTTTAAACCCACTGGCAGCTCCGTATCCCCCCAACACAACTTAGAAGCCGTGGCCCTGATGCCATCTCCATTTTGTGTCGATCTGGTACAAATGGAATCCCCACGGTCTCGGTGGGCAGGAGGGTGGGCTCACAACACATCGTCACCACCACCTCCCAGAAAGGGAGCATGGAGACTCCCTCCTACACCTCCCCCTGGAAACAGCTCAGATACGGAAACTAATCTGTAATAGTTACTGCTCTCCCCACATGTCCTGATATCTTCAACAATCTGTGCGCATATACACCAAGGGCCGTCTGCTCTTGCAACCCCTTTATAACGGTACGGCCTGTATTAAACTGCCTTTCAATGTCATTCCTACCACAGTACATCACGTCACACTGCTCTGCATTGATCCCCATCTGCCTTACAACTGAACACGACACCAACGTGTCAATGTCCTGTTGCAGTTCCACACTGTTCTCCATAGACTTTACAGTTCTTCCAGGTTCGGTGCCATCTACAAACATTGAGATTGTTATAGCATCACAGTCCCCATGAAACAACTGATATCCTGCCCCACACACACATAAGTGTGAGCAAGTGAAATACTGCTATATCCCCACGGACAGAGTCGAATAAAGACATGTTGTCAATGGAGCAACAAAAATCCTGACACATACGAGACAGAGTCGATGAAATATTGACAAACCACAGAGCAAGAGAAATCCGGATAGACTCCATGCTGCCTGAATTGCTGTGTTCTTCCAGCACGATTGATCCAGAATCCACTTATCTATATTCATCAGGGTATAATGTGATGAAGTTGAAAGTGTGTACTGTACCTTTAAGAGAGGGTGAATGCTGTTCTGAACTGACAGCTTACAAGCACCTGTGATATGAGAGGATGGCAGACCCAGAAACAGTAAATTGCTGTAGAGCTGGAGTCGGGCAATAAGCAGTTAAGAGAAAAAGGGTCCCAGAGTTGTGAATTTTTGATGTAAAACTTTTTCAGAGTGAAAAAATAAATTGATGTTTTTATTTAGAATTTGGGAGTTCTCTGTCCCTCATATTTTAACAGTTTACGAGGCAAATTGAGCATTTCTTTATGATTCATTTAAGTTACCAGGTGAGCTTCACGCCGTGTCCTACCAATTCCTGTCATTGTCTGTGTGTGTCTCTGTGTGGGGCAGGTCTGGCAGTCTCTGTGGTGCTTAAAGTGATGCAATGCCACCCTCTGCTGGCCTCCACACGCCACTGCACAGGCATTGGCACAGGGTAAAAACCAACAGGGATTCATTCAGGGAGGGGGAGGGAGAGGGCAGCCTCATCCTCTCCAGTGAAAAAAGTCTCAGCCTATCCAGCCACTCCTTATCGATCACTTCCTCCATTCCCAGCAACATCCAGATTACTCTCCTCTGAACCCTCTCCAGCTTAATAATATCAAGGTCAATAACATTAACGTGAAAAGTCAATGTATTTTATAAGTGTAGGGGAGACCAAAACTAGAGGACATAGTTTTAAGGTGAGAGGAAAACATTTAAAAGTGACCTAAGGGGCAGCTTTTTCACCCAGACGGTGGTGTGCCTATGGAATGAGCGGGCAGGATGACCAGACTGGACACAGTATTCCAGATGAAATCTAACCAATACCCTGTACAACCACAACTTGACGTCCCAATTCCGATACTCAAAGGTCTGACCAATGAAGACAAGTGTGTTAAACACCTTCTTAACCACACTATCTGTATGAGATGCAAATTTTAAATGACTATACCTACGGCCTAGGTCTGTCCTGCAACACTACCAAAGGCCCTGCTTTTAATTGTATAGGTACTGCTCTTGTTTGAAATACCTCGCATTAATCCAAACTAAACTCCACTTGCCACTCTTCAACCCAGTGAGAGATATTACCACGCACTCACCTTCCCCGTTTAATTTTAAAATTCCTTCCCTCTGCAGGATGCCTTGATTCCGGCCTTGATTTTCACAAAGACCCTGAGCTTGGGTTGCTTTGTGTTGTTCGGGGGATGAGGGCCTGATTGTAGACACAGTCAGTGGGGAGGAGAGGCTGGACAGTAATCAGCTGCCTTGTATCATTTCATGGTTTGAGGAAGAGGGCAGTCACACATGAGAGGTGGGTAATACTGATCTGTATTTTGAGGACAAAAATTATGGTCTTTCTCTGTCTCTGTCTATTCAAGACCCTTCATTGTGCAGCGTGTGCCTGCAGGATTTCTTTCCCGAATATTGCAGAATACAGATAACAAACGATTAAAGATGGTCATAGTTAATTTCGAGGGCACAGCACGTGTACTCAACATCCTACAGTTAAGACAAATACCTTGCATTTGTTTAACATCACAAAGTGTTTTGTGTAGTTCAATAATGGTAACCTAATTATAATAAATCCATACAAAGCTGAATGCTGTTACATAAAATTTGTGTATGGTAGTGTAATGGGTAGTGTCTCTGCCTCTGAGCTAGAGCTCGGCATTTTATTCCAGTACCTGAACTTGTATGGTACTGTTCCTCGCTCTGAACTAGAAGATCTGGATTCAACTCCTGCC
>NW_025213962.1:10270-12391 GCF_004010195.1 Chiloscyllium plagiosum | reverse complement strand
GTTACAGCTTTATGGGTTTTGCTGAGTGATGCTAGTGTCCCTACCTCCAGGCACAAAGGTCTAGGTGTAAATCCCACAGAAGTGCCTCATGATACATCTGAACAAACTGATTAAAATGGATTTAGAATTGTGCCATGATGAAGAAGGAAGAGGTGTTAGTATTGCATTTCAGAATTTAGACCCAGGATGACTGAAAGTGGGGCTGAGACCATAACCTGATCAGCCACAATTTTAGTGCCTTGTGGAGAAGGATCAAAGTATCTAATGTCCCACTCCTGCTCCTCAGTCCCATGTTTCTGTGTTCCATTCAGCCCATCAAACCTGCTCGACAGGAGCAGTTGGAGGCTACTTAAATCTCTTACCTGATGCACAGAAACTGAGGAGACCATTCAGCCCTTTAAGGCTGTCACACGCTTTGATGTGATTTGGGAAATGTAATTGGAAAACCCAGGTTGGGTATGAAAGAGGCACCTCATCTCTTTTTACAGAGATACCCGTCTCTGAAACTTGTGTTTCATTTATTGATCATGTTATAGACCCAGATTCACTGTGAATACAGCCCATATACCTCACCCAGACATGGCTCACAAACTCCTCTGGTCTCCCTGACGGCAATATTCAGTAATTTGCACATTCATGAAAATAACACCCCATAACTTTCCAATAACAGAATGTGAGAACATCAGAAAAAGGGGCAGGTCGTTCACTCCCCAAGCCTGCCTTGCCTTTCACTAAGATTATGGCTGATCTGCTCTTGGTCTCAAATCCTCTTTCATTCCCAATTCTTCATTGCCCTCAACTCTCTGTGAGGTCAATATCCATCTACCTCCTCTTCAAATACTTTTAGTCATCTAGATTCCCGAACAGTCTTGAGAACAGAAATCCTGACATTCATTCCCACCTGTTTGATGAAAACACTTGCTGCTCCTGTACCATGGCTTATTGATGTGAACAAAAGAGGCTGATACAAGGGTTCAGGTAAAAATGACTGACCCCGATATCAAGGCAGTGTTTGTCTTCTGTTGACATCAAGGAGTTCATTCAGCAGCTCACGCTGGTTTCACAGAAATATGAGGAAGCCATTCAGCCAATTGACATTATAGGAGAAGAACAGGGACAGCCCATTCAGTGCCTCCCGTCTATTAATCAGGAAGGGAAGGAGTCCAGTGTGATGGACCACGCCAGAGCCCTTCGAAAATATTTGAGGGCGATAGCCTACTCTCTAATATCTTTATATTTAAAAGGAAACGTAAACTGTCTGTTCCAGATGCAATGTGAATGGTCAAACTACTTGTTGTGAAGCAAAACACCATTTATTTAAACACGGAAGATAAAATGAAAGCAAAGAAAGGGGAAATTAGAATAACTTAATTCTATTGGACAAGTTAACAGAATAATAGATCTAGGAACTATTCCTGATGAACAGTTCCAGTATAGGGAAATCCCATAAACACAGTGCATGGCAAAAAGAAATATTTAGACACAGATTGTTGCAAACATTTCTCCAATCCAGGAATTAAAAACAGCATCAAGAGAAAATTCAGAGAGAGTAGCAGCCAGGAGATAGTCACTGAAGATTCCAACTCTATGTAGACCCCAATAGTTTCTGATGTTACTGAGAAACCAAAGCCCAGAGATCCTAATCTGTGACAGCTGGCCACACCCATTCAGGCTGCATTAAAATAAACCCAAGCCCTCCCTAGCTGTTACTCAAGTGGTCTTAACTAGCCAGCTTGGTAACTATCGCTCAATCTCTCTCTTTAAAGAAACCAGGACAAATAACCTTCTAAAGCTGCAGCATTGTCACACTTGCCAGCATATCGAACCGTCAAACAGGAACCAGGGGTAACCCAGTCAGGCCCTTGGCCCTGTCCAATGGGACGAGGAAGAATCCAGTCAGTGTGTTGAGTCACTGACACAACAATAGGATGAGGCCATTCAGCCCCTTGAGCCACTTATACAGGAACAGCAGGAGACCATTCCCCCTCAACGCACTTACACAGGGACAGAATGAGGTAATTGATGCTGATTCCTGATGAATGGCTTATGCCCGAAACATCAATTCTCCGGCTTCTCGGATGCTGCCTGACCTGCTGTGTTTTTCCAGCAATCAATTCTCTA
>NW_025213962.1:8080-9938 GCF_004010195.1 Chiloscyllium plagiosum | reverse complement strand
ATGGACTCTCTAAGTTCAAATAATGATGATATTATTCATGTTGATCTTGTCTAGTGCTTGTCCTGTTCAGTGTAACCTGTATGCCTTACTTTGTCCAAGTCTATTTCCACCCTATGATATGTCTGGCCATGCTTCCGATGATCTTTCTCCATTGCTCATAAATAAAGTGTTTTCCTGTACTGAGATACACGTGACAATATTTCAAACCAATTATTCCTGTGTAAAGTATGGAATTTCTCTCCCTGTCAATGTCTCTTTTGGAAATAAGAGATCGCTGCCACCCCTCGTGTTTCAGCATCACCATTTCTTCGTCTCTCGCAGCTCTACCGATTAAACACTCAGCTTCTTCACTCTATCCTCATGTTACCATCACCCATGTCTGTGGTCAGGAGATCATTCCTTACAAAGGAGATCAACCTCTGTAGAGAGTGCCCCAAATGCTCTCTCAGCAAGGCTCTACAACAGCAGGAAGATGGCTTTACTTATGTACTCGAATCATCTTACAGTGAAGGACAGCATACCATTGACTGCACCCATTACTTACACAGGGTTTGATTCAAAGCAGAAGCGCATAGACTTGTGAGTGAGCGATCATGCTTCCCAAATTTGTTAGAATTCTTTGATGAAGTGACCAAGAAAGTTGACGAGGGCAGAGCGGCAGGCGTAGTCTCCATGGATTTCAGTAAGACTTTGATAAGGTTTTCACATGGCAGGCTGGTCAGGAAGGTGACATCACGTGGAATGCTGGGGGGACTGACCAATTGGATACACAGTTGGCTTGATGGTAGGAAGCAGAAGGTTTAGTGGAAGGATGTTTGTCAGACTGGAGGCTTGGTCCATTGCTGTTTGTTATCTATGATTTGTTTGAGAATGTACAAGGCATGATTAGTAAGTTTGCAGATGACACTAAAGTAATTGGGAGCATGATCAGTGAAGAAGTTTATCAGAAATTGCAGCAGGACCTTAATCAGTTGGGGAAGTGGGCCGAGAAATGGCAAATGGAATTTAATATAGATGTGTGAGGTCTTGCATTTTGGAAACACAAATCAAGGTAGGAGTTTCATGGTGAATGGGAGGGTCTTAAGTGGTGCAGCGGGCAGAGAGACCTGGTGTTTAGGTGTACACGGTTCTCTATGAGTGGAGTCAAACGGAAACAGGACAGTGAAGAAGGCTTTTGGCACATTGGCCTTCATCAGGCAGGATACTAAGTATACAAGTTGGGAATTTATGTTGCAGTTACCCAGGACTTTGTAAAGGCTGTACTTGGAGTATTGTGTTCAGTTTTGCCACCTTGTTATAGGGAGGATGTTATTAAATTAGAAAGAGTGTAGAAGGAATTTACAAAGGCGTTGCCAGGACCCAATGGTCTGAGTTATAGGGAGAGGTTAGACAAGCTGGGAAATTTTCTTGAGCGTGTAGGAGACTGAGAGAGTCCTTATAGAGCTGTATAAGATTACGAGGACTATGGATAGGGTGAATACTCTCAGTCTTTTTCCAAAGTGTTCCAAATCGACGACTGGATAGGATCACTTTATGGTTAAAGGGGAAGGAATAATAGGGAACCTGACGGGCCATTTCTTTACACAGAGGATGGTACGTGGATGAGCTGCCAGCAGATGTGGTTGTGGGGCGGGGTACATTAATAACATTTCAAAAAGCATTTGGATAAACATGTGGATATAAAAGGACTGGAAGGATATAGCCCAACTGCAGGGAATTGGGGTTAGCGTGGATGGACATTTACAAGGTGGACTCGAAACCCCTCTGTTAATTAAAACCAAACACCCAGAAAAGCTCGCCTCACCTCGTAATCTGTTAAAATATGAGTGACACAGATCTCCTACATTCCACGACTTAT
>NW_025213962.1:4636-6295 GCF_004010195.1 Chiloscyllium plagiosum | reverse complement strand
TGTTTTCTTTAAGTTTATTACCAAGTTTGCTTCTTGTAATTGTTCAACATGCTCTGCCAGCTGTAACACGTGAGCTTTCACTCACTTGCTAAAGATCACTACATCATACAGATAAACTGCACAATTTGTTCATCTGGTCACAACTCTGTTCCTGAGTCTTCAATGTATCTCGAGCACTATTCATTCACACGACATTCTCTAACATTTTTTATCATATCTGGTATCTTTGCCAAATAGTTTAACTGATTCAATGTTTTTCTTTTAATTTGAAAGGGGCCACTAAACCTGGCTTTGAAGGGGTTTTCTACCACTTGTAGCAATACTAATACTTCATCCCCACGGGAAATCGTCAAAGTTTCAGAGTTTTTATCTGCCACCTGCATTACTCTATACTGTGCCTCTTCAGGTGCTGTTTATCTAACTCACCTACACCATCTAATTTCTCCCTCATCTCAGATACATAATCCAAGTGTGAGATCTCCGACTTTGGTCCTGTCAATTTATATTTAATTAATTTCAAAGGACCTCTCACTTCATGTACGAATATTAACTCAAAGGATGTAAAGTGAGTAGTTTTGTTTGGGGCATCTCTAATGACAAACAATATAATGAGACGCCTTTATTCGAATCATTCAGGTAATTCTGACAGTACGCTGTTAATATTGTCTTCAGCATCTGATGCCAACTTTCCAAGGTTCCCTGGGATTAGGGATGCGATGCACTTGACTTAAACTGCTGTATGCCAAAGCTATCCATGACGCCCTTAAACAGCTGAGCGGTAAAATGAGATTCTTGGTCCGACTGAATCACACTGTGTAGCCTACAGCGAGTAAAGACAGCTACCAACTCCTCTACATCCCTTTTTGCCTTTAGACCCCATAATGGAATTATCCCTGGAAATCGGATAGACACATCCATTATGATCAGCAGATATTGGTTTCCACTTTTATTTCAGAAAGGGGAGCTACACAACTAATCATAACGCACATGAAAGGTTCTTCGAACACAGGAATTGGCAACAACGGTGCTAATTTGATTACTGCCTGTGACGTACCTACCATTTGGTATGTATGACATGGACAACAAAAACTAACCACTTCCTTGTGCATTCCAGACACTAGAAATGCTTTAGCCTGAGTCTTCAGTGCATTAACTCATTTGCATTTTTCCTTTGGTTTTCCTTCCTGTTGTAACGTATGACAGTGGGATCTTGTTACAACATAGTCTGGAAAAATCCCTGGGTATTTTTATTTTAATTCTCCAGTTGCCTGACCTTACTTTTCCTTCTCCACCACAAGGGGTGCCTCTCCCACCTTGGATCCGGCTAAATCATTCCCAAGAACAAACTGTATTCCTGGAAATGACAATCTGTCACTCAATCTCACCGTTCCTTCCCCAACCTTGATTTGGCACTCCACCTAATGTTACACAAGGGAATGCTTAATTTCTGTCCCCATTTCACAAATTATCAGGCTGTTGAGTGACATGTCAGAAAGAGTGAAAATACTTCCATCTCTTACTATTCGAGGCCGAGGGAAATTGAGGACTGCAGATGCTGGAGACCAAAGTTGAAAAGTGTGGGCTGGAAAAGCACAGCAGATCGGCAGCATCTGAGGGGCAGGAGAGTTGACATTTCAGGCATAAGTCCTTCATCAGGAA
>NW_025213962.1:0-4574 GCF_004010195.1 Chiloscyllium plagiosum | reverse complement strand
CCTCCCCTCTGACATATCACTAACACTCCCACCTACATCTTCCTGTCACCCTCCCAGTGACCCTCCTGCCAGCCCAGCTCCTACCCTTCTATTTATCTTTCAGCCCTCTTGTCCACCCGCCACATTCCTAACGATGAGTTTATGCCTGATATGTCGATTAACCTGGTCTTCGGATCTTGCCTGATCTGTTGTGCCTTTCCGACTCCTTGCTTCTCAACTATTAGATACTGAACAGATCCCATTTCTTGCAAAATTATAGCTTCATGTCCTCCCCCCACACCCCATTTTTTCTTAGTAAGGTTTACCTACAGAGGCAAATTCTTTATAGAGATCAGGCACTGACACCATACACAGCCCCTGTCGAGGCTGTGCACTCTCCTGCAGCTCCTCGGCTCTACTTGAGGTCACCTGTACCAGGTTCACTAATACCACTGGCTTAAACTCTTTTACAGCATCTTTTCCCAAAGGGTCTTCCAGCACGGTGTGTCCCAGTTTCCTGCAGTGAAAACAGTTTTCCCAGTGCCCTTCTTAAACCATCGGTACTGTAATTTTATGTGTTCCATTGCGTTATAGTGAGACTTGAGGCCTTTCACTTCCTTTCAACCACTTTGGGCTTTTTTGCACTCGTGTTAAACCATTGCCAGTGTGCTTTTCTCTATGTTTTGTAGTGTAGGATCTCCCCTTCTCCCAATTTCTTTCCCTCACAGGATGAAAATCCTCTCAGAAGCTAAATTTCATCTCATGCACCAATGCATACTTAACTGCCATTTCTGCTGCACTTCTCACTTCTTGAACTTCCTGTTCATTCACATGAAATCTTACCATCTCTGGAAGTGAGTCTTTAAACGTGCCCAACAGAATAATCTCCCATTGGGCCTCACAGGTCTTATCTATTTTTAAGGCCTGCACCCATTTATCAAAATGACTGTGATTAATTGTTTGAAACTCAATAGAAGTCTGACCTGGTTCCGTCTCTATATTTCTGAACCGCTGTCTATAGTCTTATTGTACCAATTCATAAGCACTCAAAATGGCCCGTTTGACATCTGCGTAATCTCTTGCTCCCTCATGTGACAGAACTGCACATACCTCTCAAGCTGTGCCAACCATCTTAGTCTGAACTAGCATTACCCACAGGTTCACTGGACACGCCATCTGCCCAGCCAAGTTTGCAAATGAAATAAAAAGGTTTCGGCATTTTTCTCACCGAAATAAGGCAATCTATTAACACAGTTGTATACATCCCTACGTTCTCCCTTCATCTTCATCCTGCTAATTTAACTTACTTATCTAATTCCAAACTTCTGAATTTCAAATTCTCCCTCTCTTCCTTTTCCCCCTCTTTCTCTTTCTATATCTTCTCCCTCTCTTTCTGTCTCTCTTTATCTTCTAACTCCAATTACCCCACTTGCAATTTAAGTTTTTTCCAATTCGATTGCAGTTTCCTGCTTCTCTGATACACCAAAAGTGCTTGACCGACTCCATTATGATTACAATTTTTCTTATGTCTCTGGTGAAACCCAATTCTAATCTACATGTTAATTCTGAAAGTATGCCCTTCCTTTGTCTTTCTACACTTTCTTAGCAAATTTGTGAATCACCTTCAAACCTCAGAACCTCCTTTGTAATGTTAAAAACCATTTATTTTAATTTAACCAACCACAAGGAAACAAAATTAAATGAATTTTGACACCTGTTTTATTTGAAGATCTAGGTCAGTAACTGCCAAGTTATGGAATCTGCTGGGACCTTTTATACCCAAAATCGGTTCAAATCCCATACGACAAGCCCTCAAACCGTTATTATGTCGATGTCTAACCCCTCTGTTAATTAAGACCACCCACACAGAAAAGCTCACCTCGCCTCGTAATCTGTTAAAAGATGAATGACAGAGAAGTCCCAAATTCCACTATTAAGAGAAAGATAGCCATTTACAAGTATGTAAGTGAGCTCGCTGAGCTTGAAGGTTTGTTTTCAGATGTGTCGGCACGATGACTAGGTAACATCATCAGGGAGGTTAAAAACCATTTCTTTTAATTTAACCAACCACAAGGAAACAAAATTAAATGAATTTTGTCACCAGTTTTATTTGAAGATCTAGGTCAGTAACTGCCAAGTTATGGAATCTGCTGGGACCTTTTATACCCAAAATCTGTTCAAATCCCATACGACAAGCCCTCAAACCGTTATTATGTCGATGTCTAACCCCTCTGTTAATTAAGATCACACACATAGAAAAGCTCACCTCGCCTCGTAATCTGCGAAAAGCTGAATGACAGAGAAGTCCCAATTCCACTATTAAGAGAAAGAAAGCCATTTACAAGTATGTAAGTGAGCTCGCTGAGCTTGAAGGTTTGTTTTCAGATGTTTCGTCACCATGACTAGGTTACATCATCAGTGAGAGACTCTGGTGACCCATTGGTGGTATGTCCCACCTCTCTATTTATAGGTCTTGGTTTCTTAAGGTGCGTGATGTTATTTCCAGTTTTTTTGAAGGGAAGGTAGATAGGATATAAATTGATGTTTTTATTGATGGACTTCTGGCTAGAATGTCATGCCTCTCAGAAGTTTCGTGCATGGCTTTGTCCTAGGAAGTGTGTGTTGTCACAGTCAACGTGGTGTCCTTCTTTGTGATAGTGGGTCATGTCTTTTGGTGGCCAGTTAGTGTTCATATGTCCTGCTAGCACGACAACAGGACAGTTTGAAATGGAGGAAAAATTATTTTATATACACTGTTTAATCAGTGTGTTTTCAGATAAATAGCATTTTTCATATGTGTACAACACATTCTGAATGAACAACGGAGATACAGTTAACGAAAACATGCACATGATGTATAAAGTTTATAAAGCATTAAAACATTATTTGATCCTCATCTGAAGTGATAACTTCCCTTTCTCTCAACGTTCCCCCTTTTTTGGGATTCCCCACTCTAGTCTCATTCTTATCAGGATGTGTGTTATAAATTCTTGCTTCTCGTGTCCCAACTTATTTTAGTTAATCCCCTTTCTACAGGGAATTCAATACATTGGCCTGCTGGGTTCTTTCCAAAGTTAGTGTCTGTCATATTATTGGAGGAAAGGTTCTGGCATCAGACCCAGCATTTGAACATATTGCTCTGTTGTACGTGCACTAACAAAGGACCACAACACACAGGCATTGCCAAGCATTGAGGGAAATACATCTACTTCTTTCGATAATGTAGTTTTCTCATTTTCCACATCTCCATATCTATATCCTCTCTCTCGTTCTCACTTTGCATCTAGGTAAGAAATCCATCAATTATTCTTCGTGGCCCATCTCTCAAAACTCCTCCTTTCAGTTTATATCTAATATTCACTTCAAGATGTAATTTGGTTATAATGAAGCAATGTAACTACAAAGACATGCGGGAGGAGCTGGCCAGAGTTAATTGGAAGGGGAGCTGAGCAGGAAAGGCCATGGAGCAGCAAGGGCAGGTGTTTCTGGGGATAAGTCGGAAGATAATACCAGAAATGCAACCCCAAGAAGATGAAACATACTCATGGGAGGACAAGGCAGCCATGAGTGATAAGGGCTCAGACCAAAAGAGAAAACAAACAATGTGGTGAAGATGATTGGGAATCCAACGAATTCCTTGGCTCTGAAACTACATAAGGCTTGCATCACTGACACTACAGGGTCCAAGGAAGTTCCTGTGGAGTGAAGAGTGAGGCTTTTGCTCAGAAGTCTTTGACAAGGAGGTTGAGTGAAGTGATTACGCCACAGTTGAAGAGGGTGAAGACATGACTGCCCAACTGGTTCAGTGCGCTACGTGCTTGATGTGGGAGGTCAACGACTCTGGTGTGTCTGGCTCCGATAAGTGTGGAAAGTGTGTGCACGTTCAGCTACTGACCGAGCACGTTGCAGCACTGATGAAAGAAGTCGAGGACCTTA
This sequence comes from Chiloscyllium plagiosum, assembly GCF_004010195.1. Classification (NCBI taxonomy): domain Eukaryota; kingdom Metazoa; phylum Chordata; class Chondrichthyes; order Orectolobiformes; family Hemiscylliidae; genus Chiloscyllium; species Chiloscyllium plagiosum. The sequence goes on along the minus strand of NW_025213962.1, from coordinate 659 downwards.
GGCTCATCCGAGAGAACGATATCTTTCTGGGCAAGACCTTCAGTGAGGTTATTACACCGACCATACCAGAAGAGAGCAGAAGAGAGCAGACGATGAGGAAGGCAGAGAGGAGACAGGTGCAAGAGACTCCGGGGGAAGTACCTGTCAGGAACAAGTTGAATCTTTTGGAAACAGTAGAGACAGATGACACTGCCAGTCCGCCAGGCGGTCAGGTCTGTCAATCAAAGGTTGGCATGGAGACAGAGCGGAAGAGTCGGACATCGCACAGAGCTGCGGTAATAGGGGACTCCACAGTGAGAGGAACTGACGGGGTTTTGTGGTAGCAGGCGGGACTTAAGGATAGTGTGTTGCCTTCCTGGTGCCAGGGTTAAAGACATCACAGACAGAGTGCAGGAAATCCTCAAGGACGAAGGTGAAGAGCCAAACGTGGTGGTACATGTTGGCACAAATGATGTTGGGAAGAAGAGGAGGAACATACGACAGCGGGACTTCGGAGAACTAGGAAGAAGGCTGAAAAGCAGGATGTCCAGGGTTGTTATCTCCGAATCGTTTCCAGTTCCTCAGTCTGATGAGGCCAGAAACACAGTGAGATAATGGACTGGAACGTGTGGCTGGGGAACTGGTGAAGGAAGCAATGATTTAAATTCTTGGATCACTGG
>NW_025213961.1:36170-37775 GCF_004010195.1 Chiloscyllium plagiosum | reverse complement strand
CTACTAAAACCCAAGCCCTAGCCACCAAGGTAGTACTTTAAAGTCCACTTTCTTACCTTGGTCTGTGCACAGAGTTACCTGGATATTGGACGTCTTCCGGTTGTGCCTTCCCCCTTGGGTCCCACCCAAGGTCCCCTTGAGTCCAATTCAAGGTACACACAGTCACTAACAAATGGTTCAGAATGACCCTTAAAGCATCCAATTCAGGCAATCCCTTAAGCCACACAGCGCTGAAAAACACGAGACTGTTCTAAAGGAACAGGGCGCGCCTTCTCAGTTATCGACGGTGGGAGTCTTTCCAGGAGCTGAAGTTGATCCCGGACGAGAGCCCCCAATTATGAAAAACGAACCCCAGATAATCAATAACTTCCAGTCCATGTCAAAGAATTCCAAATCAGTACATTTATTCCAACATCAGTTGTTTTTCTTTTAAATCTGTCTTTTTTAGCTGTCCTTGCTTGTTACAGCCTTCCTGTTATTTTGTCAAGTTCCTCTTTTTTTTTCTAACCTTCTGACGTCTGAGATCATCCTTTACTATTTTGAAAGTCCAAAAAGCCGACCTACAGACTATGAGCTTTTTGCGAAATGCCCCTCCTGCTTCTTTTGTGGTCAAGTACAATACACAAAGTTATTTCTTAGCTTAAAGTTATTTCTTTAAAAGAGCCTCTATATTCGTTAAAATCAACGTACACCTGACAACCTGAAAATTGTCTCCCTCATTCCAAACGAATCTCTCAGATTACTCTCGTTTTGTTAACAATCGGACATGAGGCGAGAAAGCAATTCAAAGTATTTGAAGAGAAATTGGCAGGATCAAAGTCACAGATCTCACACGTCTATTTTGTAACTGAGGTGGAGGAGAGGTTAAATCATGGTAGTGAGTTAGCTAAACAGCAGCTGAAGAGGGCAGAGCACTGAATGAAGTTATAAATTCTGAAATTCGGGCTTTTTCCCATGGAGATGACATACTAGTATTGCTACCAGTGCTAGGGGATGCCGTCAAAGGCAGGCTGAGTGTCCCTTTCAAACTGACAAAAATCTTGAATCAGGTAGAATACCTGTAAAGGTGCCGGATAAAACTAACCCTACTCAACCGACTATGTCATGTCAATATGTTGAAACCTTTTTATAAAAAAGTACGGAACTGGAGAAACAGCTGTTAGTTACTGTACCACAGAGTGACGAATCAAAAGCAGACGGAGTGGAGATTGATATGCCTCAAAATGCGTCAAACAACGAGGACGTCCTTGAAGAGTGGGATAGGTTATGAAAGTGTCTGTCTCAGGAGCAACGGTGTGTGTTGAGAGATTTTTTTGCAGCAGAATGAGAAGATGCAGGAATAAAATGAGAAGGACTAATGCTACTGTGCAAGTCGTGTAAGTATGGAATACTGTTCCAATAAAAAGACACCCTGACGTGCTTAACTTGCAATACTTCACAAAGCCACACATCTCCATAAGCAAGTGGATGAAATGCTCAACGAAGACATCGTCCAACCGAGTGAGAGGGAGTGGAGTTCACTGATATCTGCTTGGATTCAAAGATTTTGCGTCGAATATTGGAAGGGCAACACTGAATCTAAATCAGACTCTTGTTCAATGCCAA
>NW_025213961.1:32851-35781 GCF_004010195.1 Chiloscyllium plagiosum | reverse complement strand
TTTTCGAAACACTTCAAAGTTGCAATCGATGTTAGCGGTGTAGGGGTTAGGTGCTCTATTGATGCTGTAAGATGTTGATGGAACTGAACGGATAATTAGCTATTTTTAAAAAGACTTTATATACACCAGAAAAATAGGGTTATTATGCTTGTTGCAGGCGTTAGAGCATTTTCATGTTTTCTCAACAAACAATGCACAGAAACCACAAACCTCTCACATTTCTAGAGAGTTCGGAAGACCAAAAAGATATGAGACTATTTGTTTGGAGGTTTTGTTGCATTCTTTTGTGTTTGAAATTTTACATGTTGTGGCTGTTGAAAAATGGGATAACAGATACGTTATCGTGGATTGAAAAGAAATAGTGTGCATATGATTGAACCGGATGAGTGCAATGCTGTATATGTGTGCAGAATATGACCTCTCAAAGATCAGCCGGGCGGCCTCCGTGTGGAACCGCAGGAGATGGGGGAGATGTTAAACAAGTATATTGCATCAATGTTTACTGTGGAAAAGGACATGGACCAGATAGAATGTAGGGAAATAGATGGCGACAGCTTGAAAAAATACCCATGTTACAAAAAAGGAAGTGCTGGATATTTTGAAAGACGTAAAAGTGGATACATCCCCCAGGAAATGGTCAGGTCTAACTTATAACTCCGAGGGAAGCTAGGGAAGTGATTGCTGAGCCTCTCCTGAGATATTTGTATCATCGCTAGTCACAGGTAAGTTTCTGACAGACTGGAGGTTCGCTAACCTGGTGCCACTGTTAACGAAGGCTGGTAATGACACGCCACGGCACTATAGACCAGTATGCCTGAAGTTGTTTGTGGGCGAGTTATTGAAAGGAAGCCTATGGGACAGCATGTACATATATTTGGAAAGGCAATGACTGATTAGTGATAGTCAACAAGGCTTTGTACGTGGGTAATCATGTCTCACAAAATTGATTGAGCTTTTTGAAGAAATAACAAAGACGTCTGATTACTGCAGAGTGGTGGAGGCGATCTATATGGACTTCAAAAAGGCGTTCAACAACGTTTCTCATGAGAGACTGGTTAGCAAGGTTTGATATCATGGAATACGGGGAGAACTAGACATTCGGATGCGAGCTCAAATGTATAATACATTTGTGGTTGTGCAGGGTTTTATACTCAGACTGGACCCCTGTGACCAGTGCAGTGCCAAAAGGATAAGTTCTGGATCCATTACTTTTCGGCATTGGGTAAATGATGTTGATGCGAGCATCAGAGGCACAGTTAGTAAGTTTGCAGATCACACCAAAATTGGAGTTTTAGTGGACAGCGAAGAAGATTATTTCAGATTACAACGGGATGGGCCAATGGGCTGAGAAGTGGCACATGGGTTTTAATTTAGATAAATGTGAGGTGATATATTTTGGGAAAGCAACTCTTAGCAGGACTTATACAATAAATGGTAAGGTCCTGGAGTGTGTTGCTGAGCAAAGAGACCTTGGAATGCAGCTTCATAGTTCCTTGAAAATGGAGTCACATTTACACAGGATAGCGAAGAAGGTGCTTGGTGTGCTTTCCTTTATTGGTCAGTGGATCGAGTCATGGAGTTGGCAGGTCATGTTGCGGCTGTAATAGGACATTGGTTAGACCACGTTTGGACAATTTTATGCAGTTCTGGTCTCCTTCCTATCCGAAGAATGTTTTGAAACTTAAAACGGTTCAGAATAAAATTACAAGAATGTTGCGAGGATTGGAGGATTTTAGCTACATGAAGCGGTTGAATAGGCTGGGCCTGTTTTCCTTGGAGCGTCGGAGGCTGAAGTGTGACGTTATAGAGATTTATAAAATCATGAGTGGCATGGATATGATAACTAGATAATGTCACTTCCTTGGGTGGGATACTTCAGAACTAGAGGGCCTAGGTTTAGTTTGAGCGAGGAAAGATATAAAGGATAGTTAAGAGGCAAAGTTTTCACGCAGAGGGTGGTATGTGTATGGCATGAGCTGCAAGAGGAAGTGCTGGAGGCAAATACGATTGCAACATTCAAGAGGCATCTGGATGGGTTTATGAGTAGGATGGGTTTGGAGGGTGTGTGTCGGTGCTGGCAGGTGAGAATGGATTGCTAAAGGATATGTGGTCGGCATGGACGAGTTGGTTGGAATGGTCTATTTCCGTGCTGTACACCTCTTGGACTCTATGACAGTATAACTTAGATTCGTGTCGAGATTAGAGTGGTGCTGGTAAAGCACAATAGGTCAAGCAGCATCCGAGGTGCAGAAAAGTCAATGTTTCGGGCAGGAGCTCTTCATCAGATTAATGTTCTATGCATTTAATAGTAATGCTTTTCAGAATTGCATAAGAAACATATACCATATTTTTACTGAAGATTCTTTACTTACGTATTTCTTTTTAAAGTAAGTAATAATTACAAGGCAAAATAATTCGTGGAACAAAATCTATTAAGCAGGCGGTTTCAAAAAGTGTTGTTGCAAATACGAGGAGCACTTCTTTTAGTCATTGCGATTGAAAAATTAAAATGCTCTATTCTGACTAATAATTAAACTTTACCATGAAGCCGACCTTGAAACACCTGCATTTTACATGTATTATAGCCCGTAATTTGAACAGATATTTCCCAGAATTCACAATGGGAAATAAACACCATTTGGCTTTAATTAGCATCAATGCATGATATTGATGATTCAGAAATCTGAAAGACAGGTCGAGGACGTTTGTCCACGGTTCAGGCATTGTCTCCTGAAATGTGTCCCCAGCTCGTCCCACTTATCAGGTCTGTCTCCATCGCCACTAATGTTCGTAAATTTCCATGAGGCGTTGTATCCACATCCATAACTCTCCGTATAAAGAAGTTTCTCCTCTTATGACTCCGATCTTATGTCGTGACAATCTTGAAATTGGAACGCGTGGTTAACTTATTATGAACTAATGGACAAAAA
>NW_025213961.1:21533-32264 GCF_004010195.1 Chiloscyllium plagiosum | reverse complement strand
GAGAGAGAGTCCACGAGTGTGTGTGTGTGTGTGTGTGAGAGAGTCCACGAGTGTGTGTGTGTGTGTGTGTGAGAGAGTCCACGTGAATATAGCTGTGCAGATGTGTATATCTGTTTTGGTCTTTCGGTGTGCATTTGTAACTGTATGTATTCTGAAGCAACCGCCATATTCGGGCTGAAGTGACATAATGAGATGTAATTAATACCCATCAGGTTGAGAAAACATGCAACATTTCTGCGCGGTCTGATATCAAATAAGTAACATTCTATTTTATTGTTGAATTGGGAGAGTGAACAGATGACCTTCATAGACTGAAACAAAAATAACTTAATGGACATTTGGTGTGATTTTAGAACAGACTGTTATTTAGTTTTCTTCTCAGAGTATAAATGCCATTTATTTTTCATGTCTGAGTTGCATTAGTTTTGATCAATACCCAATTATCATTATTAGAAAAACCATAATTTGCTTGAAATGCTCAGTAGTTCTTATGAGAAAGCAGCATCAACATAGAGTAGTGGAATTGGCCTGAATATATAAACGTTCACTCATCGTGTTCACAGATGAATAGGTCAGGTGCAGGAGTCAGGGGTAAATGCAGAGTAATAGTGTTGGGGAATGGGTCTGAGTGTGTTACTCTTCAGAGAGTCAGTGTGGACATATTGAACAAATGTCCTGTTTCCACGATAGAGCGATTGTATGACTGTGTTATTTCTTCACAAGAAGGATGGATGTTTTTTGGCCAAGGATGTCTCCCAGCATGCTTTGGACATACTAAATGAAGAGGGTTAGCAGCTAGTTGTCGTGGTACACACTGGTGCCAATCACATTGTTAGAAAGAGTGAAAAGATTTTGCAAGGAATATTAAGGGATCTCGCAAAATGTCCACAGTTGTAATGTTGGCATTGCATTACAACCCATGCCATGTGGAATGGAGACAAGTAAGAGGACAATGATACCGTTTAATATGTGACTGAACATTTGTTGAGGAGGAGGATTTCAGATTTTTGGATCAGTGGGGTCTCTTCCAGGGCAGGTATGACCTCGCAAAAAAGACAAGTTGCATTTTCCCTGAAGGTGCACGAACATACTTGCAGGGAGGTTTAATGCTGCAACTCCGGTAGATTTAAAGCAATGAGACAGGAGGCTGGGAAACAAAGCTATAGATCAGAAAGTCATCAATAAGTAGAGTTCAATAGGATCAACAGACAGGGCCAGTCGAATGACGATGGTGAGGGAAGGAATTGTAAAAAAAGAAATGTGATTTTAAAATTGGAGTAACTGGTAGAGCTGAGGCACAATTTTCGCAGCGATTAACAAATAAGAATGGAGAATGTGGAAGATGAGAAGGAGTGTGGTCGGTGAGATCAAGAAACCAGTGCACAAGAAAATTTTGAATGGGAAAGACAAATGACGAAAGCTTATTGAATAACCTTGCACCGTAAGGCACGCAACATTTTGAATATAACTGATGAGCTGAGATCATTACGAGAGAAAATTGATTATGATCTGGTGGGTATTACTACAAAATTACAGGGAGATCAGGTCGGAGCAGTTAAATGTCCAAGGAAGATGTCCAGAAGGATAGACAAGGAGGAAAGCTGGTGGAATTGTTGTATATTTTTAAGAATTATATCAAGGCTATATTAAGAAAAGAGATTGGCAATCCAGAACAAAATGAAACCATGAAAATAAAATGAAAGGGAATAAACCATTGGGTAAGAGTAATTTTCAGCCAATGTCCTCCAAATATGCTCTTGAGTTGGGGAATAATGACGGCTTCTGACAAGGCCACAAGGTGTTATGTAAATCCAAATTGACTCAATTGATCAGATTGAAAAATGTGGTCTGGAAGAAAATTTCAGAAAGATTATTAGGGATTTTTTCTCATTCCAGCGAAAAGGAAGAACTGTAAGAAGTGCGATAATCTGCCGAATCTGTCTGATTAAATAAGGCAGGCTATCAAATTGAAAGAAAAGGCATACAAAGAAGGTCAAAAACGGCGTGAAACTAGAAATTTGTGAAAACTTGAAAGTCAACAGAAAACCATATTTAGAGCTCTAAAGAAAATTAAAACAGACTATTCGAAAAGAAAAACTGACAAAACAGATAAAGACAGAGAGCAAAATTTTCTATCAATATATAAAACGACAAAGTAAAGGGTGATCCTTCAGAGGTTGAGGGGAATATTTAGTGATCGGATATGATAAAATGGCCGAGGTATTGAACGGGCATTTTGTACTGGTCTTCACAGAGAAGGATTCTAATACATTTGCAGTAATTGACAAAAAAGAATGTAGGCGAGGACCTGGAAATAATAATTATTACGGAAGAGTTAGTGTTGGGCAATTTAATGAAACTAAGGATGGAGAAGTCTCCGATCCGTGAAGGAATGCATCCCTGAGTACTAAAAGAAATGGCGGAGGATATCACAGATGTACTGGCGGTAATTTTCCAAAGTTCGCTGGACTCTGGTGCAGTCCGTCCCAAATGATTGAAAAACAGCAAATATGACAGTTCTGTTTGAAGAAGGGAGGCAGATAAAGGTAAGATTTTACATAATAGCTGGACGACCGACCTTAAACAAAGTGGTGCTTCGATTCTGAGGACTCAACAGATCCTCTCGGAAGCTTGTCTCAAACCTCAGCAGTGCAGTGGCACTGTAAATCGATTTGCTGCGTGAGTACACACAATTTCAGAGCCATGCCCAGAAGCATTCGACCATTTGAAAACCATATTAATCATCAAACCAGTTTTAGCTTCATTAAATCTTTCAAAAACCTATAAAGTCCCCATCGATGCTCGTGACATTGGAGGGAGATGTATTCCTACAGGAAGAGGTGGATGAAATTGTACTGCCAGTTGGTTACTTTTCGAAGAAGATCAACTTCTACCAGAGAAAATACTTCACGATCAAAAAGGAACTATTGAGATTGGCACTGGTCACACAGCATTTAAATGTGTATGTCATCAACAATATTTCGGAAACGGTTCTGCATATGGCTCACAACTCGCTTCGATTCTTAGAATGCTTCAAAGACAAAGACTGAGACAATTTCCTTGGAGTCTTTTGTTGCAGAATTATCATTTAAAAATCGTACATGAAGCACGTCATAGGAATGTAATTGCAAATGCGTTATCACGAAATTAACTGATAAAGCTTAGATGAGGTTTGTTTTTATTTTATGTTTTATATATAATTATATACACACAGTGATAAGGGAAGAGGTTAATGTGAACTTCGATCAAATGTATCGGTATATTCAGGTAATGAGTTTAAAGAATAGAGGAAAACATAAAGGCGTTTTTCATTATGATGGTACATTTTTCTTATGCGGGTGGTGTTATACAGGTGTATGTACTGTACCATTAGGAGTGCTATAAGCCAGAAGAACTATGTGACACAGCACAAAGTGTTCTGTATAAGATAACAATGTAGGTTTGCTCGCTGAGCTGGAAGGTTCATTCCCAGACCTTTCGTCAGCCGAATGGGTAAGATCTTCAGCGGTCGTCAGGTGTAACACTGCTGATAATTCCTGATTTCTATTTATGTGTTTGGGTTTGCTTGAATTGATGATATTATTTCCTGTGATGATGCCATTTCCTGTGGTGAAGTCACTTCCTATTCTTTTCCTCGGGGTTGGTAGATGGTGTCAAACTCGATCTCTTTGATGTTAGAGTTCCAGTTGGAATGTTATGCTTCTAGTAGTTCTCATGCGTGTTTTTGTTTGGCTTGTTCGAGGATGTATGTGTTGTCCCAGTCGAAGTGGTGTCCTTCATTATCTGCATGTAAGAATACCAGTGATAATGGTTCATTTTGTATTGTGGCTAATTGGTGTTAATGTCTTCTGGGGGCTAGTGTTTTTGCCTGTTTGTCCAATGTAGTGTTTGTTTCAGCCCTTGCACGGTATTGTGTAAATGATATTAGTTTTGCTTGTCTGTATGGGGTCTTTCGAGTTCATTAGATGCTGTTTTAGTCTGCAGGTGGGTCTGTGTGCTACCAAGATGCCAAAGGGTCCGAGGAGTCTGTCAGTCATTTCCGAGATGTCTTTGATGTAGGGGAGATTGGCTTGGGTTTCTGGACATGTTTTGTCTGCTTGTTTGGGTTTGTTGCTGAGAAGTCGGCGGACTGTATTCATTGGGTAGCCATTCTTTTTGAATACACGGTACAGTTGATTTTCCTCTGCTCTGCGTAGTTCCTCTGCACTACAGTGTGTGTTGGTTCATTGAAATAATGTTCTGATGCAGCTTCGTTTTTGGATATTGGGATGACGGCACCAACCCAAAGAAACCCAAACATTATGGGCGGCGCAGTCGCACAGTGGTTAACACTGCTGCCTCACAGCGCCAGAGACCTGGGTTCAATTCCCGCCTCGGGCAATGTGTCTGTGTGGAGTTTGCATATTCTCCGCGTGCCTGTGTGGGTTTCCTCCGGGTGCTCCGGTTTCCTCCCACAGTCCAAAGGTGTGCAGGTTAGGTGAATTGGCCATGCCAAATTGTCCGTACTATTAGGTGAAGGACTAAATATCGGGGTCTGAGTGGGTTGCTCTTCGGAGGGTTGGTGTGGACTTGTTGGGACTAATGGCCTGTATCCACACTGTAAGAAATCTAAGAAACCTAATCTAATCCATAAATTGAAATCAGGATGTTAAAGCCTTTCTTCGTCTGAGGCCCATTGAATATGTTACCTATTAGAGTGACGAAACGTCTGGAAATGAACCTTCCAGCTTGCGAGCAAAACTACATCCAGAACATCAACCTGAGCTCTACATCTTCTCAAATCTCGCTGAGGTAACAATGTAACACATGATCCAAAGCTCTTATCGCTGCGTTGCCTGGAGACACCAAACGAAATCCAAATTCGGCCAATCAGTGTGAATTATACGCCAAAGATTATCAACCTGCAATCATGTTTGAGTTTTGAATGTTGACATTTCAAAACCAATGATACAATACGATGCTTTAGGGGGATAAAGCCAGTGAAACTTGAGTAGTTGGATGAGAACTTCCAATATACCCAGAGAATAGCTCTCTTAAACGTACAGTTAATGATCAGTGTCCTGTGAAGCAGAAATCCCTAAGAAGCAGAAAATAAGATCGAGATAGACCTGGTTTGAAATCTGGCGTGATTTGAAAACTGGAATTTTTTGATAATCTTCATCGGTGGGTTTTATCACACTAGTATTTCAGAAGGAGACAGTAAAAGATATGTTCGATGAAGAAGTTTTAAATAATTGTTAATTAATTATTCTCTGATATGCCTTCAGAAATAAAAGTGTTAATTTTTACTTTAAATAATTCTTGGCCTCTCGACTTTTCACAGATTACTGCACGGGATAATCGTTTCTGTGTTGCTGTCTTAAACTATGCAGGATGGGTCACCTATGTCATCACGCAGCTCGCCACCACCTTCCAAGTGGAAACTCAAAACCAACAAAAATATTGGCCCAGGCAACAATGCTTCCATCCCATGAATGAAAGAATAAATAAAAGATTACAATCAGCACTCATATCATTTTGCAATGCTTTTTTTGAAGAGCACTTAACAAACACGGAATACTTTTAAACAGGGAGGGCAGGTATTACCTGCTTTAGCTTAAAAATGTGTTGCTGGAAAAGCGCAGCAGGTCAGGCAGCATCAAAGGAACAGGAAAATCGACGTTTCGGGCATTTGTCCTTCTTCAGGAATCAGGTATTACAGGTGTAGGGAACACCTGCATTTCCATGGCCACTTTCAATCCACGCTCCATCCTACCAGCACTTTCACTGTCACTGCACCCAAGGTATTGTAGTGGCTACGAAAGGCAGCTCGCCATCACCTTCTACAGGTAAATACAAATGGTAATAATGTCGTACCACTGATTGGCAAATCCCAGAATGAATACGAACAAAAGAGGAACTCACAATTGTTCATGCTCGCTTTACTTCCTCTATAGAACTCACACTCCCATCTAGTTTTGCACAATCAACAAATGTGTAAACATTAGATTTTGTCCATCCAACAAATTCATCCATTCAATTTGTGAATACTTATGTCTTGAGCACAAATCTGTTTATTACCACTTCGCTTTGAATCTGTTCTAGAATTCTCAACCAATGCCATTACATTTCCGCGAATCCTCCCTGTCATTTCTCCTTATCCAAATGTTCAGTGGGTACTTTTTGACAGGATTCTGAAAATCCCAATAAAAGTCCCTCTTCCTACCTTTTTTTTATTTTCTGCTGTCTAAAGACAGAAAAAGAACAAACCCAACAGGTTTTGTAAAACAAATCATTGTTTTCGTAACAACTTACCTGGTCCGAGTAGACGACTTGTTGATTGTGATAAGACAGAGAGTTTATATAAGGAGGTCTTTTTTCAGGATTTCAGCTGGGGACCAGAGGAGTTCCGCTGTGGTCAGCATTGGGATCACAACTGTACATGTTATACGTATGTAGTCTGGACAAATGTATTGTTGTTGCGAGGATTGTGTCATCTGCAATGAGAGATAGGGGCTGGAAGACTTGAGGAAAACGGAAGACTGTAGAAAGCCAGACGAGGAGAGTTGGCAAAAACGTAGCTGAATGTAATAAAATGGAGAAAATTGTGAGATTGTGCACTTTGCTCCGAAGAGCAAAAGCGAAGGTTATTTTCTAAATTGGAAAAGATCTGAAGCAAAAAGGGAATGAGGAGTGCTGGCTCATGATTATACAGGTTCACTCTTATTCAAGAAGGCTGGAGGAATTGTTCGTCTTCATTTAGCAAGGGCTAGCATGCATGAGCGAAAACATCCTGCTGAGGCTCTATCAGGCTGTAATCAGATTGTATTTCGAATGTTGTAATTAACTTTGGGCCCCATACCGAAGGAAGGAATTACACGCCTTGGTGGGATGTACAGTGCAGGTTTACAAGAAAGACTCCGGGGTGGAGTGATTGTCATATGAGAAGACGTTAGGGTTTATTGGACTGTACTAGGTAGTGTTTATAAGAATGTGACCGGAGCTCATGTAAACTCGCAAAATACGAAGGGTTCTGGATAGTTGTGAAGCGGAGAAGGCATTTCCACTAGTAAGAGATACTTCGACCGAAGGGCACAGCTTCAGAGAGAAGGGATGACAAGTTAGTCTTGAGATGAGGTGTACTTTCTTCAGTCATCGGATGTTAAATCTGTGGAACTCATTGCTACGGAGTGCTGCGGAGGCCAAATCATTGAGTGACTTGAAGGCAGAGATCGATAGGTTCTTGATGAGTCAAGGGCTCAAGGATTACGGGGAAAAACCAAGACAATGTGATGAGATACGTATCAGCCATAATCTAATGGTGGCGCAGACTTGACGGTCAACTGTCCGAATTCTACTGTTATATCTTATTGCCTTATCGGTATTTTTCTTCCGTTTGTTTCGACATTTGCAGTTCTCATACTGTTATATCGTTTATCATACACTGCAGAACTTCCTTGTTTATTGTTGTCGTCTCTTGGTTTCAGATCGACTGCATAAAGCTGCATTGCAGAATAACTTACGCATGAATATCAGAAACTTGCCGTTCTGGTTATGCGAGTCACAGTGAAGGTAAAAGGAATACTGACATTGATTTAAAGAAGAATTAAGATTAAAATTTAAGAAGTTTTGCAATAACTATAGAAGGCACGATTCCGCCCAGACTGTGAATATTGAGAACAGGTTGGTCTCCATCAAGATGGAAAATCTTCTTGCACTGGAGGCAGCCCAGAGATGACTGACGTGATTGATCCTCAGGATGGAAGGATGTTCATGGGACGAGTTCGAGAAGATAGAACTTCAACTCATTCGAATTTCGACAATTGAGGGGTGAATTCATTGATACATCTTTTACAGTGTTGATGCTAAGACTCTAGATAAGCTGAGCAATAATCTGAAGCTTGAGGGCTCACTCATTCAAGGAGATTAGGAGTGAAAAGAGGAATGCAGCCACTGGAGAAGCTTACAGAGAAGCGGGTTACTGTAGAGACGGCACAATGCTATTGAATTGATGAGATTTGATATCGCTGAAAATTCGTTGACATCAGGTGTTTGAAGGAACTAAAGATGTCATACAGGGTAGTTCGTACGAGAGGAGATGCAGAGATAGTGATGGATGTAGGGATTTGAGACGGCACTAAGAAGAGTAGTATTTGAAACTGTAGGAGTCTACAGAATTAGGGAGAGTTGGAATGAATGGAGATTGCACAGATAGAGGTGGCATTTGGAGCTGCAGGAGTTCCTGCGTTAGGGAGGTTTGATAGGAATGGTTCAGTTTACCGAGCCAGAGAGAAGTGTGGGGATTGGAAGAGCCAGAGTAACGGAGGGTTGTAAGGCTGCAAGAGTTCAGCGAGTTATTGAGGGTTGTCTAAGAAAGTTGGCAGCATTTCTAGCAGGCACAGAGATTTGTGGAGTGCTGTTCTGGAGCAGGTTTCAGAAGTCAAGAGGGTTTCAGATGTGGGAACATATGACAAAGGCAGTGAGCTGTAACATTTGACGAGATTACAGAGACAGGGTGCACTGAGGGATTGCAGGCTGCTATAGGAATTATAAAATTGTTGCAAGTGATCAATAACTTTACATCAATATGGAGGATATGAAGGTCTGGAGATTGAGCATGAGAATTGGAGTGACAGAACAATATCAGTTCGAAAACAGTCTCCCATATCAAGCGGAGAAGGGAATATTCATTGTTATAAACTCCTACTTAACATTTGTTTCTACACAGTTCATAGCAATTCGTTGAGATAACAAGAAACACGATCATTAGGGATTGCAGGAGGTAAAAGACTAAGGCCAATCTGTACGGGCTAGAGGTGGTTAGAGAAGGGAAGATATTCTTCACCTCGAGTGATTTGCCGTGAGGGTGTATTATAGGGATTGGAAAATGTACCAGGCTCATTGAATGAGAGGGAATGTTTATTGACACAGTGTCATACATAACAGGAAGATCCCAGGCTCCATGCCTTTCATTTACTCAGTGAGTCGATCTCACGGAGCCTGGTGCCATGCTGCACGTAAAAAAACAGCATGAGTTTTGCCAGGTCCTGCTGCTCAGGCCCCAGTGCACGAATCTCTGAGCAACTCGGTATGACATTACCAGATAGGTATTTACATTGTCACAGACTGTCCACAAATACATTTGCCTAGTAAAGGGTTTGCGATACACACTACTCAATTCACATGCTGGCAAACTCAACCAAGCAAAGAAACTCTGCAGCTATATTTTTTATGATGCAATCATACTAAAAAATAATCTGCAGAAATCAACAGAATATATAAAACCGCACTGCATGAGGCAGATTCAAAGCTGAAGATTTCATTCTCTATCATCTTGCATCTTGCTTCCCACAAAACTACCACTTAACACTAATTGAAAAATAATACCCCAAACGAAATCATTGATGAGATGAACTCTGGACAGCCATATAGATCTGGAATTCACCACATGCAAGCAAAGTTTTTTCGACCGGAGCAGTACCAGGTAGGTGGCAGGCACACAGACAGAATGGACAAATACATGCAATTCTGAACTCATATCTTCCAGCCTGGGAATCGGAAGATCTGTTAAGCCATTCTCGTAATGAGCTCCTGAATCAGATCAGCAGGATCCCAGAATTATGCACTTTCCGACACAAACCTTTATTATTAGAATCCGCCCATTCCACCATTGATTCGATCAGAAAATCCTCAATTTAAACTGCAACTTCCCTCTGCTTTCACAATTCTTTCTACGTCGGTTCCATCATACAGGTTATATATTTCCGCCTATATCTATCGTCTTGCAGGGTGCATGTCTTTTCCTGCTTTTGCAATTTTTTCCCATTTCTACAAAATTACCAACGTCTGTAACACGCCTCAGGGTCTAGACCCTATTCTACCTCTGAAATGATCCCAGTACGTCATAGGAGCCAACTTGAAATACTTCAGATGGGGAGGGCAGAAAGAAGTTTCAGACAGCTGGAACGTGTGGTGTCTGACGGAGATTGCACAATCAGGAAGGGTTGTCGGGAGTAGACATGTTTACACAAAAAGCAATCTATATCTCATCTAGATCAGATTACTCAGATTGGGAGAGATGTAGGGACTGGAGGCGGTTTCACAACTGGGTAGAATCACAGAGCAACAATTAGGTTATGGCCTTTTGGACAGCAGTAGTGGTTGCACCTGGACCGTCCCAGACTCCTCCCTCCCCTTCCTAGACCTCTCCATTTCTATCTCAGGTGACTGAATCAACACGGGCATTCACTATAAACGGACCGACTCCCACAGCTACGTAGACGAGACATCCTCCCATCCTGCCCCCTGTAAATACACCATCCCATATTCCTAATTCCTTCGTCTCCGCCGCATCTGCTACCAGGAGGATCAATTCCAATACCGAACAACCCAGAAGGCCTCCTTCTACAAGGACTGCAATTTCCCCCCAGACGTGATCGACGATGCTCTCCACCGCATCTCCTCCACTTCGCGCTCCTCCGCCCTTGAGTCCCGCCCCTCCAATCGCCACCAGGACAGAACCCCACTCGTCCTCACCTACCACCCCACCAAACTCCATGTACAGCGTATCATCCGCCGTCATTTCCGCCACCTCCAAACAGACCCCAACAACAGGGATATATTTCCCTCCCCTCCCCTATCAGCGTTCCGAAAAGATCACTCCCTCCGTGACTCCCTTGTCAGGTCCACACCCCCACCAACCCAACCTCCACTCCCGGTACCTTCCCCTACAACCGCAAGAAATGCAAAACT
>NW_025213961.1:18268-20945 GCF_004010195.1 Chiloscyllium plagiosum | reverse complement strand
GCAACACATTTTCAGCTCTGAAGTCCAGCATCTGCACTCTTCACTTTCTCCAATTATAGACAAGTGAGCCTTACTTCGGTTGTGGCTGATGTGTTTGAAGGGATTATGAGAAATAGTATTTACAGTGATCAGGCATGTGCTGTTATGGCAAGTAGAAAGATTCAAGGCACTGGCATAGATGAGTTGGACCTAATTTATGACTAAAAAACAAGACATTGGATATAGCGTCAGAGAGGGAACACAGAACAGGAAAATCTCAGTCTTCACGGTATTGGGAGGCCGGCTTACACCTCTGCTGTATCAATCCTCACTGAGGCAGACAGGACTCGATTGATAATTGCGATATTCCTGTGCTGTTTTAGGAATATACTGAACATCAAAGCTTAATGTAGGCCTTCTATTAAGAAGTGGTGATCAAGTTTGAGATCTTGCTGAACTTTGTTCACACTTCAGCTCCGTGTCGATGTGGTGTTTCTTTGGGGGCGGTGTTTCCAATTCATTAATTGCTCTCTGCTCTGTTCACTGTTACTGATATTATCAAGCTGCTGGATTTATTCAATGTTCCAGATTTCCCTGTCCTTTGTCTCTCTGGCGAACCATCCGTCTTCACTGTGGTCATGGATGAGACAAGAGTTGGAAAGTTAATGGAGTCAGGGACTTCCTAACGACCGACAGGAGTCAGAAAAATATACATATACTGAAATTAGATATTTTCAGTGTGGATTATACATGTCGAATGATATTGAATCCCTTAGAGACATTGAAATTCAGGGTCTCCATTCTTGGCTCGTGCGGCCTCAGCTCTCTGGAGTGGGAAGTTGAATTAGCTCAAGAACTGGAGCAGATGCAAAGAATGAGATGCGCTAACAGAAGCAGCCGTTAGGCGCACAAAGTGAGCAATAGCACAAGGAGAGGGACTGAGTGATTCAAGCAGGGTACCGGAATGTGTCAGGACCAATCAATGATCAGGAAGCAGAGGTTTTGATTCATGGTGCACTGGCGTAAAACGTTAAGGCAATGGCCTGCTGTTGTGCTTGCCAAAATATTAATCAATAGTTTCTGATGTTAGGAATAGTCAGATAATTTATTACACATCAGGGAAGGCAATCTGCTGTGCTCACCAAGTCTGGTCAAAATGTGACTTCAAACACAGATCAATGTGGCTGACTCATTGGCCCAGCACTTAACTCAATTCAGGAGCGGCTAACAATGGTAGTAAATCCTTGGCAGCCAAAGGCACCCACATCCAAGAGTGAATGTTCAAAAAATACATTGTGACAAACTGCACTGGGGTCGTACTGGGACCAGTGCCCTGATCAGTCATGACAACAGAGAGGATACCACGCAAGGTTCAGGGGAAAGAAAATTTCGAAATCCAACGAGAAAATGTGAAGCATCAGAACAGGATGGGGATTTGGCTGAATTTAAGCAAAAAGGAACAGGAAGGGACAGATTTTTAATTAAAAGTACACATGAGTGAATAGGTGCTTTACAGGTAATTGCGGGAAAAAAAATAAATTATCACATTCTTTTTTAAAATGGGCAAAGTATTTGCAATAAGATAGGCGGAATAATGACATAGATAGAAAGAAGTCTGACCACTGTAGGGATATGGTTATAGGGTGAACAAATGGTGGAACAGAAATCTTCAATGATGCACAACCTTGCGGAGACTCAGGCAGAATGGTAAAGGAGGATGCGTAACCCTGACAGTAATGGAAATTAAAGGTACTAAGGAGAAAGGAATTGGCATCAGATTATGGATTAGAATCAGTACGCGTTCATATTCAGGATAAAATGTGTCAAAAACATAGGCAAGACAACAGTGTTTAGGCCACGTAAGAGAATTTCAATGCTCATTGCATTAAACAGTAATTCATCGGAAATTGTAACAAAAGCACTGCGATTGTTAGGGATATTTCGATCTTCGTATAACATGGGAGAATTACACTATCGCTTAGAAGTTTGGAGAATGTTTTTGTCAGTGCTTCTTTGAGTAACACATTGTGTAACTGGCTAGGGGCGTAACTATCGCAGATCGATCGTTGAGTCATGAAGCTGAGCTAAAGAGGAATGGCAGACTCGGAGATCCTCCGGGAAATTGTCATAACGTGGATTTCAAAGGGATTATGAAGCTTGAAAGTCACCACACAACGGACAAAAAACAACCTTAAACAGAAATAAATCCAACTGTTTGAGCTTGAGAGAAAAAAAACTGCCGAAGGTAAAACGATTAAACAGACGGTAGCACAAAGCTGTAAATGAACAGTCGGAAACATTTGAAGGAGCAGCGTAAAATATTCAACAAAAGGAAGTTCTGTTGAAACACACAAAACGTCAAAAAGATATTTCCACCTGTCCCTCAGTCAAAAAGTAATGGATCAGAGTCGAGTATGAGAGGCTTATAAGACTAACAAACAACGTACCAATTCTGAACTGTAGTTTTGGAATGCACAAACGCCGATCAAAACCTGATATAGAAGTTAAAGGGATTGTAAGCGGTGTCCTTGCAGGTGAAGTGCATCAGGAAGAGGAAACATTGTTTTGATTTAATGAGCTGATAGGAACAGGGCGAATTGAAGGTGATGGAGGTGATGACATTGGACGGAGAGTCGTAAGGGATTCAACCATGTTACAAAGCCAGTACGAATTTTATCAGTGGGGATGTTTGCAGAGG
>NW_025213961.1:0-12923 GCF_004010195.1 Chiloscyllium plagiosum | reverse complement strand
TTTTCTTCAATTTACTACATTGAATGTCTTTTAAGCAATTACGTGGCCTTGATAGGAGATGTGGTTATAGCCTGAATGTACTTTCATTTATAAAAGTAACCGTGGTGATGTGTTTGATGCCCTCATTTGACAACATTCCTTTCAAGGATTGCATTTTTTGTTGAACATTGACTCTTCATTGCATTTCCAGCGCCATCATAGTCGAAGAGTATTTCTCCCCTGTTCGGATTGCTAATTTTCCAGCTGTTGGTTTACAAGTCCAAACTGGACTGAAAAGTCGACCAGTTTGTTAGTGTGCCTTAACGTGCACTGAGCAGTATCACATTAAAGTTGACAGATTCTGCTCATGTCCTGAGACCAATAAGTGAGGTAATCACAGAATTCGAGTGACCAAGTGTTAGCGTAATCAAAAGCAACACACCCATACCAAAGAACAGTCAAACGAAAAGGGTATGATTCATCTCTGCTCCGTCTTCTGAATGTGATAAATGAATTCACGTGTGTGAAGTCACAAGAGCCCAGGCCAGAGGACAAAATCAGGGATTTAAAGAAACGGCCAAGACTTACAACCATGATCAGAAAGGAGCTCACATTATCTCCAGGCCCCTTCCCCCACTAAGCGAACATAAATCTAAATTAGGACTGCGTAAAAAAATAAAATAAACATGAAAATCCTTACTGTGCTCACAGACAGATTGCATAGCTGTGGATGGGAGATATAAGAATGGAGAATCGAGGATGATAATTATGAAGCCAACCTGAAAATAATATTACTTTACTCTGACCTCTCCAACTGTAACATCCATTATCTTCACCCTGACGAGAAGAAGGCCTTTGAATAAGCTGTGAAAAAACCCCATACATTTGAGACAATTCACTGTTCGATCATAGAGTAGATTCCCCACACTGTGTTAACAGGCCATTTGGCCCAACAAGTCCAAACCGACGTTCGAAAAAGTAAGCCACCCAAACCCATTCCTCTGACAAATGCTTCCAATACTGTGCACAATTATCATGGCCAATCCATTTGGCCCTCATATCTTTGGATAGCGGGAGGAAATCCACGCAGAGGATGTGAAAACGCCAAGCACGCAATCATCTGACGGTGCAATATAATCCATGTTCCTGCCGCTGTGAGCTTGCAGTTCTAACTACTGAGCCACTGTGCCACCCTAACTGATTGTTCGCTGCAAACATCAAAGAATCACAACATTTCTTGGATGGCATGTACACAGATTGGAAACATTTGACTTTAGCACTGTTTAAATCTACAGATCTTTCCACAGTCTGTTCACTGAAATACTCCCCATGAGTCAATATGTCGGTGTTTTTTGAGTAGGGTGGCACCGTGGTTAACACTGCTGCCCCACAACACCAAAGACGTGGACTCTCCCCAGATTTGGATGACTGTCAGAATGGAATTTATTCATTCTCGTCACGTGTGTGAGTGTGGATTTCCTCCCTCTGTCCAAAGTTGTATATATTTGGTGGATTCCACAGTGGCCGTGGATGTTTGGGAAAGACATTGGAAATGCAGGATTATAGGGTAGAGGCGTGAGTCTTGGTGTGATGATGTCCAGGAAGTTTGATTGAATGGCCTGCTGGCATAACGTAGCGTTTCCATGACACTAAGTTTTGAATTTGTTTTTCAGATGGACATATTGGAGGTAAAATTCAGTTCCTGATGAATGGATGAACTTTCTCAGATCACAGTATGATGTCTGATTTAAGTTTCCCATTAGCAAATCTTCTCTTTCTAATCCTGTCGAAAACTAATTTAAAAAATTCGGCTCCGAACAAATAGAATATACATTTTGACAGGCAATTCCTGTTCTGTCAATCATTTTTCCTGTAATGCCCCCCGTTATAAATCTATGCACCACATCCTTCATCCTCCATCTGCCAGAATACAAATTCTACCTTGGACATTCTTTGTTAAACATATTTTTAGTTTTAATTTCCATCCAGAGATAAAAATGCGTTTATAAATAAATCTTTAGGCACAGAAAGAGATCATTCAACCCACTGTGTAAAGACGGTGTTACGACTACACTTTCTGACTTTGTCCCATTTGCCTGATTTCTCAGTGTAATCGGATACATTGTTTCTCATTAAATAATCATCAAATGCCCTTGAGTAAATCTGCCTAATGCATTCCAGATGCAATTACTCGCTGTGTTAATTTTCGTTCTCACATCTCATTTCCTTCCCTTGTAATTTTTTTGAGATATCCACTTTTATTCTCAATGCTTTTCAAGTGGGAAGCTTCTCACCAACTATTCTATATGAAACCACGACAATTTTGAAAACCTATATTAAATTTCCTCTCAGGCTTCTCCAATCTAATGTCATGATTGAAATGTCTTATTGCTGGAACCTTTTGTGTCAAGATTGTTTCTCCTAACCTGCCAGTGTTACCTTTGTTCAGAGTGGGTTGCTGGAAAAGCACAGCAGGTCAGGCAGCATCCGAGGAGGAGAAGAATCGACATAATCCCTTCTTCAATGCTTCTCTCTTTGCTTCAGTTCTCCCGCCAATACTCGCTCGCACCTGGAATCAGCCACATGGTGCCTCGTGGTTTCTGATTTTCTTTATGCTGCAAACGTAATTCGAAAGAATTCTGGGAAGGTTCAAGGTAGTGTTTCCAATCTTCATTCCTTCCACCCTGTATCATAAACCGACAGGTGATCCATAACTTTAGCAATAACTCACAACCAGCCACCTCCAACAAAATGATCATCACCACCTCGATATTTGTTCTAAGCTACACAATGTCGAGACATTCAGTGCTGAATCTATACAAATTTGCTCCAATTTAATCTCAAACTTTGGAGCATTGTCTGTGCAAAAGAAATGTTTGGAAACACTTCTCCATAAATATGGCGGTAAAGACTTGGAACAGTGATCCAAAAGTGGCAGTTGACGCTCATGAGCTCGATATTGGATTTTAATCTCAAATCAACGTTTGTTAAGATATTCAGAAATATGGGGCAAAAGTAGTTATATGGAGTTCGACCTTTGTCACCTTGATATCAAATGACCCAAGTCACTCACTGTTTCAACCTCCCTATAACCTTCAGCTCGCCCAACACTCCGCTGCCGCGTGGTCATTCACATGGAGTCTTGTTCTTCTAACCCTGAGCTCACACCCCCGAAGAGCTTGCCCATTGGGAAAAAGCAACATTTGAATATACAATTCTTGTCCATATTTGCAAAACCCTCCCATGATAGTGGATGAACCATATCTCTGTAATCTCTGCCAACCACATAATACTTCAAAATACCTGCACTCGCCAAATTCCGAACTCTACAGCACAGTCAATTAATCTCTCGACCGACGGTGGACATATGTGCCTACTAACACTACATTTTAAAAAATCTAATGAGCTAGTAATTTAAGTGGAGATTGCTGGCCAGTTTATGTGTTGTAACTACATTATTTGGGAGCTGGTGGACCCCATTTATCGTGACTCCATCCACAGTAAGTGTTTGATTACTTGATGAAATCCAGCTCAGATTGATGTGCTGAAGCCTGAGCTCCGAACACTGCCACAGCATGGTGAATGAGGCAGGAATTCAAGAGGGGGGAAAAAGAGAAATATACGTGCAACTGGTGATAGTGTCATCAGGGAGATAGAGATGCGTTCTTGTTGCCAGAATTGAGTGACCAGAAGAATACGTTGCGTGTCCGACTTCAGGTTGTTTTTCCGGGCTACAGAGCAACTTGGAGTGTGAAAGCAATGATCAAGTTGTTGATATATTTAGAATGAAGAAAGTGTTTCTGCTGAAGGAATTTTGCTTGGAGCAAAAGTAGAAAAGAGAACCAAAAAGATAAAGTTCTGGAGTACTACATGATCCATCAATAGATTAGCAGAAAGTCAGCAAGATTAACGAGGTAAACGTACGCCTAAAAGACAGGTGTGGGAGAAATGAACTCATTCTCATTGGCTATTGGCGTCAGAACGGGGGAAGGATGGAGTTGTTACGAATGTATAGGCTACACATGAATGATGCTGGGACCAGAGACCTGGGGTATCTCGAAAGGACGGTCTGTGCATAGGCCTTTAAACTAAATAATGTGGGTTAGTTTAAGTTACAAAGAAAATTCAGGAATAAACTACAACTAGGAGGAGGATTCAATTTTCCGAAACAAGTAATTGGACAGAAAGTACGGAAAGTCTCATGAATCTACTACACACACAGCAGATAAGGGGCCAACTATAACAAGATGTGCAGTCACGGCAGGACTATCCGTGTTGTTCCCCAATGCACGCAGTATATGAAACAAGTTAATGAGCTCAGAACGGGGAATGGAATGTGCAGGTATGTTATTGTAGCTATCGCAGAAACGGGGCTGCAAAGGGATCAGGGCTTGGAACTATATATCCAAGGTATACAAATCCGAGGGAAAGATAAGCAGATGGGCAGATACCGCGGGGTGCGCCTGTTAGTACAAATGAAATTAAATTGACAGTAAGAAGGGGAAAAGAGTCGAATGGGTGAAGAGTCAATATGGGAAGAGTAACGGAAGCACGAAGGTAAAAAAAAAGATCCTGATGGACCCTGTGTACAAGCCTCTGAGCAGTCATCAGGATTTGGGAAGAAAGTTAATCACGAGATAGAAAAGGCATCCAAAAAAGGGACTACTGCAATAATGATGGGGAACTACAATATGCACGTGGACTATGAAAATCAGGTTAGCAGCTGATCTCAAGGAAAATGATTGTGGAATGTTAGGGAAATTTTCTTTGGAGCAGATTGTCGTAGAACCAACGAAGGAATAGGGATACGTATTTAGTGATGTGTAATGAGATAGACTTGATTAGGGAGGTCAAGGTGAACGAACACCTAAAAGGTATTAACCATAATATAATAGAGTTCACACTGCAATTTGAGAGTGAGAAAACTGAATCAGTTGAAAAGTGATTATGATTAAGTAAAGTTGACTACAACGACATGTGATTGGAATTGGCCAGAGCTGATTAGAAGGGAGAAGCTGGCAGAGAAGATAGTGGTGTAGCAAAGGGAGGATTTTCTGAGGTATTTCAGGAGGCACTGCATAAAATCTTCCCAAGGAAGAAGAATTCATTAATGGGAGTATGAGGCAACTGTGGCTTAGAAGGGAAGCCAGAGAGAAAATGCAAGCAGATGTACTGCTGAGGCTGTACCAGCTGTGGTCAGACTTCATTTCAATATTGTGAACAGTTTTAGACCCTGCACACAAGAAAGAATATGCAGGCGTTGGACGAAGACCAGAGGAAGTTTGCAAGAATGATCCAAGGATGAAGACCCCTTTCAGCGAAATAAAAATCAATGGTGAGGACTCTGGGTCTGTATTCGATAGAGTTCAGAAAAATGAGGGAACATAGCAAGGATAGAAAGGGAGGCAAAGGCAAGGAAGAGAGGTGTTTGCCAGTAAGGGAAATATTACTTATCTAAGAGTAGAAAGGTTTTCTTACAAATGATCAAATGAAAATATACAGATTGATGAAAGAAAGGAATAATCAACTTGATGGAAATGTACTCTACGCAGCCCCCACAACTGGATAAGGAGAAACTGATCAAACATATGTAGAGAAATCTCACATATGTAAGAACAGTAAGATTCCAAACTTTGACTGCGGCTATCATGATGCTAAAGGCTTGGATGGAGAAGAGATTATTAAATATTTTTCCAGAAAATTTCTTAATCAGCATGGCAGTGTTATACTCGAGACAGAACAATACGTGTTCTTCCCTTGGGTAATAAGGAGCAAGTGACTGAACTGATAGTAGGGGAACACTTTAAGTCTAAGGATCATGATTCTATCAATTTAACACAATTATGGGAAAGGATAAGCCTTCCGTAAAAGATCACGGTTTTTCTTATTTGGAGGAAGGCAAGGTTGAATGGTGTGAGACAAGAAATTTAAAGAGACATTGAAGTAGTCTGCTCAAGGTTAAATGGACGTCTGATATGTTGCAAGCGTTCAAAGAAATGTGATAACAAGAATTCATAACATTATCGGACCCTGAGAAGTACGAGCAGACATTAGGCCATTTGGCACAAACAATCGCCTCTCCGAGGCAATCATGAGTGATAGGTTTTTCAACACTGTTCTCCCGCTATCTCTTCAGAACCCCCTTGATCCACTTGACAACAAGAACCCATCTATTTCTGATTCAATTGCTTAATGACCTGGTCTCCACAGCTTTCTGTGGCCAGGTGTTCCACAGATTCACCACTCACTGGCTCAAGACGTTTCTGCTTATCTCCGTTCGAAGTTGTCTTCGCTTCACTCGAAGATTGACACCTTGGGTCCCATCCTCTCCTCTTGATGGAAATATTTTTCAAGTGTGCAATCTGTATTCACTCTGCGGCAGTCTGTACGTTTGAATTAGATTCCCACACATGATTTTAAACTCAATCGAGTATAATCCTAAAGTGATCAGATGACCCTCATATTTTAAGACTTTCATCCCTGCGATTATTTCTGTGAATCTCCTCTTCTGGACCCATTCCAGGGCCAGTACATCACAGTGGGTGTAGGTTTGCTCGCTCAGCTGCAAGGTTCATTTCCAGCCGTTTCGTTACCTTACTAGGTAACATCTTCAATGGGCCTTAGACGAAGCAATGATGAAAACTTCTGCTTTCTATTTATACGTTTAGGTCTCTTTGGGTTGGTGATGTTATTTCCTGTGGTGATATTATTTCCTGTGGTGAAGTCAGTTCCTGTTCCTTCTCTCAGCGGGTAATAGATGGGGTCTAACCCTATGTGTTTGATGATAGAGTTCCGTTTGGAATGCCACGCTTCTAGGAATTCTCGTGCGTGTCTTTGTTTGGCGTGTCCGAGGATGGACGTGTTCTTCAAAGTGGTGTCCTTCCTCATCCGTATGTGAGGATACTAGTGAGAGAGAGAGAGAGAGTCCCTGTCCTTTTGTGGCTAGTTGGTCTTCATGTACCCTCGTGACTAGTTCTCTGCCTATTTGTCCAATGTAGTGTTTGTTACAGTCCTTGTACGGTATTTCTAAATATCGTTTGTTTTGCCAGAATACATGAACACCAACTAATGACAAAAGTCCTGGGAATTGTAGTCCTATAAATCTGACATTGTTGGTGGGCAGGTTGTTGGATGTGATTGTGAAAGATAGCATTTAGAGAGGGAAGGATCGATTCGGGATCGTCAGCGTGATTTTGTGAGATGGAAACTGTGTCTCTATTTGTTTGAATTTTTGATCAAATGATCAAGAAAATTGATGAGACCATATTTTAGACATTAGGCTGGACTTAAGGACAACATTTGACAGGGTTCTGCAAGGTAGACTAATGAGTAAAGTTAAATCCTTTGGGGTTCAGAGAGAGCTTGCCAGTTGGATCCAAAATTAACTTAACAACCAGAGAAAGCATGCGGTCGTGGAGGTTGCGACCAGCTGTGTTCCAAAGTGATCAGTGTTGTCTCTTTTGTTTGTCATTTATAGAAATGATTTAGCTGAGAATTTCAATAGCAGGGATAGGCAGTTTGCAGAGAACACCTAAACTGGTGTTCGCATATGGAATTAGACATGGGGGAAAGTGGTTCATGTGTGTACATAAAAAACATTTCATAGGCATTTCGACAAAGACATGGATAGGAAAGGATTAGAAAGATATGGGCCAAGTGCAGGGAAATGCAGTTAGTCTGGACAGGCATTTTGATCAGCATGAATCAATTTGGGCCAAAAGGGCCAGTCTTTGTGCTATCGGAGACAATGACTCTCCATGGTAGTATAACACACAGGGAAGAAGGTTATCTATGTTTGAAAGATATATTGATCACTTCGGTCTATGCGTTGTGGACTAGCAGATAGACATTAAAATGATTAAATATAAGGTTCTGCATTTTGGTAAAAAAAAAGAGGATGTAAGACTTGTACAATTAAAAGTACTGCTTTGAATAGTGCTGGTTGTGGACTAGCAGATAGACATTAAAATGATTAAATATAAGGTTCTGCATTTTGGTAAAAAAAGAGGATGTAAGACTTGTACAATTAAAACTACTGCTTTGAATAGTGCTGTAGAACGGAGAGACGTCGGGGTTCAGTGACCTAATTCTTTGAAATTTGGGCCACATGTAGTCTGGTTGGTTAAAAAGGCTGTTAGTGTGCTCACCGTCATTGCACAGGCTGTTTTGTGTCGGAATTATGACGACATGTTGAGGTTGGACAGGTTGTTGATGAGACCTCTTCTGGAGTATTGTGTCCAGTTCTGGCTGCCCTGTTTTAGGAAGAATATTATTAAGCTGGAGATAATTCTGAAGAGACTTACCATGATTTTGCTCGGAATGGAGGGATTGAGTTATAAGCAGAGGCTGGATAGGCGGGGAGTTCTTTCACAGGAAGGTTGGGGTAGCCCGACAGAGGTAAAGAAAAAAATTCTGAAGGGTATGGATTATGTCAAGTGCAACTGTCTTTGCCTTCGGCTTGGGTATTCCATGTCAAGTGGGCATATGTTTCAGATCAGAGGCGAAAGATTTATAAAAAGACAGTCGGGCACTTTTTACTTTACACAGAGCGTGTTTCCTGTGTGGAATGAAGTTCCTGAGGATGTCGTCAATGTGAATACAGTTGCAAAGTTTAAAAGACATTTGGATAAATGAATGAATAGAAAAGGTTTAATGGTTATGGGTTAAGTGGAGGTGGAACTACTTTCGGTTCTGAACATTGTCAGCATGGACTGATTAGAACAAACGGTCTGTTTCCGTGTTGTCGGACTCAACGACTCCATGTGATTGAAATTTATAGAGTGTTGAGACGTCTGAATAGAGTCAACATAGAGAACGTATTTCAACTCGTATAAGATACTAGAACACATTGGCACAGCCTCAGAGTGAATGGATAACCTTTTTTGAACTGAGATTAGGAGGATATTTTCAGCCAAAGCTTGATGATTCTGTGGAACTCATTACTGTGGAGTGTTATGACATGGGGTAAACTCCTCTAGTAATATAAGCAAGCAACACAGAAAATAATCACCCCGTGCTAAATTTCGAGGGGCAAATAACTATCCCAAAATTGAAAGTAGAATTTACAACTATATTATTAAAGTTTAACAGAGTATATAAATTAACAACTATTTACGACATCTTTCACTTAAACCTATCTTTTATCTCCCACTCTACAATACTAGTCAGATAAGAAATCCCAAGTACGATTTAGAGAAACATATTCACATTTCAAAATCAATCACCTTTGCCGAGTTTATTCTGTAGATTATCTCTCCAGGCCAGGCACGAAGTTGTCCTGCACAAAATTATACAGAAGTACATCTCAGAGAGCTGTTCTACTGGCGGTTCTCCCTCAACTGCTCAAAATTGTCTGGTTTCATTCCAAGAACATCTGATCGTTTCATTGGTTTTAATATTATCAAAATACCAACTTCAAACTTCATTAGAGTTTGTTATTTTAGGGCATTATTTGAAATGTTTGGGAAAATTCGAATTTGTTTTTGTCTCCTTGCCCAGCTACTGCTAACCGTTCACCAAAAGATATGTCGTTAACTTGTTGCTATTCAACTCCCTTAAAGGTACAGTATTTCTACACACTTTTAACACCTCTTCCCCCTTCAGAAAAATATTTAATTATCATAATGAAACGATGCTTTCATTTTTTCACTCTGTTCTGTCATGACATATGTAGGACTTTAATTTAAGTTCATATTAACTTTCTTTCCACGTAAGTATAACAATGAATACATATCAATCTTATCAGTTAAATCGGGGAGAAAACATCTGCAATTACATTCGTACGATTCCCAACATGTGCGATATGTAAATTAAAAATATTTTTCTTGTCTTTACAGTGTTCCCATAATGTAAGAGGATTGTGATCCGTGTGCACAACCATTTCTGACATTGTTCGTGACATACACATTAAAATGGTGGAAGTCCAGTACCAACCTCAACATTTCTTTTTCGATCATTGACTATTTTCTCTGGTGGACGTTACTTTTCTTAGAAAAGTAACCAACTTATAAATATCTTCCTGCCCCACAACAGCTCCAGCTCCTTTGCCCCTGGCTGCGATGAGAACATTTGAAGGAATTGAAAAGTTTGGTGTAGCTGAAACTGATGCAGCAGTTGATATTCCTCCTAAACGGTCCAATGCCTCCTAACATTGTTCTGTCCTCCAAAAAAAATCTATTAACAGTGCCACTGAACTGCTCAGGCTTGGAACAAACTTCCAAAAGAATACGCTTAATCCTAAGAATCAAAGTGCCTTTTTCTTCGAACTTGGTCGGGGAAATTCCTCAATAGTCTTCGTCTTTGATTTCCCATGGCGTGAACCTTCCCTGACCAATGTTATGTTCCAAGAAAGTAAGCTCTGTTTTCGCGAAATTACTTTTGTTTAAGTTCATTGCCAATTTTGATTCTCATAATGGTTCAAAGAGCTCTGCCAGCTACAACGTCCAAATAAACTGCACACGGGTGGGTTCTTTATTCCAATGAGCAATAATTAAATTGACATCGCCCATTTGGAAATACAAACACAACACTTTCTTTCGCCATCTCTGATAAAGGTATCTGCCTTTAACCAAGCAGTAAGTCCAAGTTGGTGATGTAACTGGCTCATCTAATTTTCTGGATACAGTGCTCTAGTCTTGGAGGTGAATATGATTCAGACTTTGTCTCTTTGTTGACCTTCGATAATCTAAGCAAAATCATTGAGCCCATCCGGGAACTAAGCTGATCGGCGAACTTCATTAGCTCAGGATCGGTTCGATCATATCCTCGTGGAGCGTGGCCTCCAACTCTTCCTGAACCTTTGTCGATGTACTATCCGTTACACCTCCTGTTTGTTCTGCTACAGGCAACACAATCTGGTGCACTTCATTACATTACCTAACTTGCTGTGGTCTCCATTTCAATCTCAGTAAAATTCTTTGACTCCATCACAGATACACAAACACTTTCACCTTCTTTTCTTCCTTTTGCAATTCCCTCAGCCTTTCATAATTAAATACATGTGCCTGGCCATTTGCCTGTTTCAGGATTTCCTGCACGTTACGTCAAACAGGATGTCCACTAACAGCACCTCAACTCCTTCATCTTTCTCTTTAGTGCTTACTTCGTGCTGTGACTTCTGATAGTGAGATCTGCTTACGTCGTAGTCTATGAAGATTTGATTAGATTAAATTACATTACAGCGTGGAAACAGGCCCTTCGGCCCTTCGGCCCAACAAGTCCACACGTCCCGCCGAAGCGCACCCGACCCATACCTCTACATTTACCCCTGACCTAACACTACGGGCAATTTAGCATGGCCAATTCACCTGACCTGCACATTTTTCGACTGTGGGAGGAAACCGGAGCACCCGGAGGAAACCCACGCAGACACGGGGAGAACGTGCAAACTCCATACAGTCAGTCGCCTGAGGCGGGAATTGAACCCGGGTCTCAGGTGCTGTGAAGCAGCATTGACGTCACAAGATATTAGCATTTATCATATTTTAACTCCTCTGGTTCTTGGTCTTCTATGTGCTTCTTCCCATGAAGGGGTGCCATTCCCACCTTGGAACATGCCCAAACATTCCCAAGAAAAAACCTGAATCCGTGGAACTGATACTCTGTCAATTATTCCGACTCATACGTTCACAGTCTTCAGTTGGCATACCAAAACCATCTTACAAAGGGGAGTTCTAGATTTCTGACCAACTACCCAAAAAATTACCAAACTCTTGGGTATCAAATCAGTAAGAGTGTACGTTCGCTCATCTCTAACTATCAGCGTCTCTCGAAATTATAATTTCTTCTCCATCTCCCCTTGTTCCGTCTGATTAAACTTTAGCCACAGAGGCGAATGTTTTTTACAGGTCAGATAGTAACTCCATGCCGACCCACTGCAAAGGCTTGCACTCTCCTGCAGCTCTTTGGCTCTTTACCTCTGTCTGACAATTTAATCTGCCTAAACATCCTGGATGCTCCATCTGGGTAGTCTTTTTTTTAATCAAATTCAAAAGAGGAGGCTTCAACATCTTTCTCATCGAAATGTGGCAGCGATTTGACAGATTTATACATATCACACTTCCTTCTCTTCTAATCTCCATTCTTTTGAATGGCCTTTGATGACTAAGACGCAAATGTTTAAGTTCAAACGATCTCGCTTTTTTGCTTCGCCAAGAACCTTCTCTCTCTTTCTTATTCCTCTCTCTTTTTATCTCTCCCTTGCTTCTCTTTCTCCTTGCTCACCTAATAACCTTCGCTCGTTTTTCACTTCTCTCTCCCTGTCTCCTTGCAGCCTCCCTTTCTCCTCTCTTTCTTTGTGTATTTCCCTTTGTTATCTTCTGACTCTATTTTCCTCAATTGTTACTTTAGATTTCTACGTCTATTGAAGCCTCCAGAAATGAGACAACGAGAGTTCAGAAAAAAGTTTATTGGTGTTAGGATGAAAGGAAAGGCTGGTAGGTATAGGGGGAATGCTGGTCGACTAAAGAAATTGAGGTTTGGTTTAGAAAAAGAAGAAAGCATCTGATGGTATAGACAGGATAGATCGAGTGAATCCTTAGACGTGTACAATAAACAGTAGGATTATACTTAAGGGAGAAATCAGGAGGGCAACAAGGGGACATGAGACAGTTTTGGAAAATAGAGTCTTGAAACGCGTAAAAGTGGACACATCCCCAGGACCTGATCAGGTGTACCGTAGAACTATTTGGGAAGCTAGGGAAGTGATTGCTCGGCCTCTTCCTGAAATAATTGTATCATCAATAATCTGTTGTGGTGCTGGAAGCCTGGAGGTTGGCTAACGTGTTGTTACTGTTTAAGAAAGGTGGTAAAGACAAGCCAGGGAACTATAGACAAATGAGCCTATCCTCTTTGGTCGGCAAGCTTTTGGAGGGAATCCTGAGGACAGGGTGTGCATGTATTTGAAAAGGCAAGTACTAATTATGGATAGTCAACGTGGCTTTGTG
>NW_025213960.1:31248-37724 GCF_004010195.1 Chiloscyllium plagiosum | reverse complement strand
ATAAGCCCTTCTTCAGGAATGCGCTTTTCCAGCAACACATTTTCAGCTCTGATCTCCAGCATCTACAGACCTCACTTTCTCCTCAAAACTTAAGATGATACCAAAGTACGGTTTGAACCATCAGAATTGTATATTTCTAGCATTTTCTTAAATTTAACAGCAGTTCCAAGAAACCTCCAGCAGAGGGAGTCCGATTTCTTTTTAAATATCTGAGGAATCATCAGAACTCGAAACTGCCAATTTGGGGAAAAAGACCCTGAGGAGAAACGTAAAAGATCAGGGTTTTTTTAAGGAATGAGCACGTGTTGTTCAAAGCGCCTATTTGAGTGACGTAAATTGATACAATATGACTACACCACGTGACTCCGCCCAACTCGGCACTCAACATTCCAGCGTCACGAGACCGCCGGTGCTGCTCTGTGATTTGCGGAGAGCTGGGCTGTTGCGCGCGTTCTCATTGGTCAGCCACTGTTTTCAGCCTGAACTCTTGTGGAAATGTCTGCGGCGGCTCGTTCTTCCGGGGTATGGCAGCATTGAACAAGTGTTGCATAACGTATTAATTTTTTTTTTAAAAAATCATTAAAATCCACTCACTTTCCTCCAATTCCAAGCATATGCATCATCTCGTTGGGCCACTTTCTATAGATAATAATTATTGCCAGGTGAATTTCACATGCAGTCAGAACCCAACGACGCAATGTTCCGAGGGTCACACAACTTGCTACAGATTAATTTTCAGGGTAATGCGAAGTAGAGACAGTGTTAATTTATTAACGTTTCATCGCGTACTTTGGTTACCTTCAATACCATAATTAAGTCACATAATACGGATAGTGATTGTATTTGTTTGATCTCCTGTATGTTTGTGAAATTCCGGCTGTCGTGGTTTTTGGTTCTTTTGGTTTCCGTTCCCAAACAACACAAAACAAAACCCCCCCAAAAAAACATATTTCTGGACTACACCAGTCTATAATCTAGCAAAATTTGAAATTCCGCTGATATAAAAGATGCGAAATTATTTTATCGATTAATCTTTTAATCAGTTCGGATAGCCGTTTGAAAGATATCAGGTTTCTCGATCAGAAATGTTTGCTTGCCGTACAAAAAAAATCACAGGAGAAAAATCTGTTTACCGGCTAAGTAAAACACGAGCGAGAACTCAAACAAGGTTAAGTTTTCTCCAAGTTAATACACGCATTTTTTTTCTCTATTTTATTTGAGTTCTACATGAAGAGAACTGTTGCTTTCTGACCCTTTCTGCTTTGTTATACGTTATACAAATTATAAATGCATTATTTGTTTAAGGAAGCCGTTTAATTTTAAAATAAGCTTTAATTTCCTCCAGTTTTACAGTTGCCAGTTAACAGGAGGATGAGAGAAAGCTCAACCTTAAAAAAGCACTCTGCTTTATTTTCAAGTTCTGTAAATCGCACATAAATTAGCCTGTCGAAACCAAAGATTTCATTTTAAATACAGAAACTGGATTTGACAGGCGAAATGGTCGGCCCTGTTTGAATTTCATTTTTGATTAATCGTCAATCCTTGTCATCTAAAATCGTCACATTTAAATATATGTAGACTTTATCCTCGTTTATAAAATGGGCATTCTACTTTTGTAACGCCGCATTATAGACTGTACTTGCTAATTCGCTTACGAGATACGGGAGCGATAAATTAACATATCAAAAAAGTGCTATTATATCTGGACTTCAGAAAACTTTAAATAAGTAAGATAGAACCACGTGGACCGTTCGCATTAATACGTTTATCAGGATGGATCTGAATACCACAATAAAAGATTTGACATTTGGAACTGCATATTCCAGCGTTTAGCTGGGTGCCAAAGTTGACAAAGAAGCATCTTTTTGTTTCTGATGCCTCATGTTTAATGCCAGCTGACCGGATAGTAAATATCAGTACAGTTCTAATTATTTATAGCGACTGCAAGTTAACATTAAAAAAACAAAATGCGTCTTTGCTGGATATTTAGATATAAAGTGTCAGTTTAACACTACAGTTTCATTAAGTGTTGTGTAAAGAACTCTATGTATGCAGCCCGACAAGAATCTGTTTTAAAATGAAATTTATATTAATTTACAGATAATCTGTGTCGGGAAAAACTTTCCTTGAGCCCTTTGTGTGTAAAATATGACAACATATTGCAATAAGAAATCATTCCAATGAGTGTTCTGAAATCAGTCCAATTTCCTGTGTCATTTGAGGTCAGCACAGGCAGTCACCACCCCCAACTCTCTCTCTCTCTAACGGATTCTTTTTGTTTATTGCCACATCACCCAGGTTCAATTCTACATCTGTTTAGGCGGAGAGTATTTGTTGTCAGAAAAAAATCCTTAAAAAGTAAATCGACCCCAACTCCACCCCAACCAAAAAAGAATGATTGTTTCAACGTGGAATTTCCTAGCATTCTAACTCTCTGGAACGAAGTTATTCATTATTGCAAATTAAGAGGTTTGGCTGTTGCGAGATTTGTTGCTGGAAATCGTATTACCAAAAACATGGATTTGACATTTTTAAAGGTGCATTTCTATTTTGGACGTTTCCAAATTTTAAAAAGAAGCATAATGTTGCCCTATGGTTCACTGAAATAAAAATCCAAATGTACATTTTTTTAAAAAAAGTATGCTATAATCAACCAATAACACGTTTATGCTGCATATTTTTTAAATGAAACCACGGATACATTTTCATTTAAAAATAATTGTCAGTTAGCATAACTGATTGTAAAAGGTGTATAATGAAGTTAAGTGAAGATCAAATGAACCCTTTCTTTGCCGAGCTCTCCCCTAGAACCCGCCAGGGTTCCTCCACCGACCACCAATTCACCAAGGACTCTTTCGTAGATTTCGTGACTGGACAATACACTGTCTTCTAGGTGAGATGCGGCCCTGAACCCCTTCAAACTGATGATCAAAATACATTCCCAGTAAGACACTGAAAAGCGACGGCCTCTCACAGCCAACGAGAACTGTGATTCTGAGCAGCCAGTGCTTTACAGAAAGCAGCGATTGCTCATGTTAATATTTACAACAAATACACTAGTTGCATTTGAAAATGATAGCTGTCACCAGACTGTTTACTACACACATCATATTCTATTTATGCCTGTTACGAATAAAATGTTTAGAAATTTAAATACTCGAATTCATTTAGTAAAAATGTTTTTAAAAAGGTCGAAAGAAACTAATTAAATTTCTCAAAATCCCCATTCTTCGGGGACAATTTAGTTACTGTTGTTGACTGCTTAGGGCAGATAAACTCCGTTAAATCTCATCCAAATAAACCTGTTCGACTAGAATCTGGTGGTGTGTGATTTATAACTTTGTCCACCAAAGTCCAAAACCGACACCTTCACATCCTTTAGCTTATAACCAAGCCATTTCTCCAGAATTAATACCGTACAACTGACCAATACTTTACCCCGTGATTAAAAACAAACTGAATTTTTCCGGAAATACTCAGCAGTGTTTACAGAAAGAGACAACAGGGTTTACGTTTCAGTTCGATGCCCATACATCTCAATACAGAAACTGGCAGGTTTTCATCAACCTTAGCCTTTCACTTTTGCATTTTATCCTGTCAATCGGGGTGACCACATACAATGCAGTGAAAGTACTTTCAGTAAAAATAACACTTTTTTTTTGTTCCACACACACGACGTAACCCCTGCGGATCCGATTGTGATTGTAGAGAGAAATTCCGTTTTACAATGCTTTAAAAGTTTACGTTTCTTTTTATTAGTCTGGAAAGGAGAAAAGAGGATTGAATTCCCAAAGAAATCCTGGCTCTATTTTAGTTGATCCCACATCAAATGTTTCTTCTATTCTTCTCCCACTTTTGTTATTACAGATCCCCAGCAAAATTGAAGTCAGACATAAAGTGACCCAGGGATTTTAATTTCACTGTAAACGTTATTAACAAATGAAATATTCATAACTGGAACCTGAATACATACATTTCTGGAAGATTTTCACAATACGAAATGCCATCCGTGGGGTTATTGTTTACTTAACTCAGTTTGAAAGAGAATAATATCATTACAGTAAATCAAAACAAGACAAACAGGACTTTTTTAAAAAAACTTAAGTATCCGGCATTGTGCCCTGTGAATTTTTTTAAAAATTCAGACAATGTGATTAAACCAGAGACCTAGCTAATAAAACCATTGGTAAAAATCTGTGATAACAATTGACGAGTGTGAACAGATAACGGGCTTTGCTGTGTTACAGTAAGGCTATTGTGCTATACTGAAACTGATCAGACAGCTGAAACTTCATATGGCAAACCGACAGTTATATGTAAAGTGGTTTAGGAATGCATTGGTTTTACCAAATAAGCACTTACACGGCATCTTTAAGATCGTCACATACTAGATAATATCAGTTGGATTTATTTAAAATTGTATTTAAATATTTAATATCTTTTCGTAAAAACAGCAGTTGAGAAAGCAGCAACAAAATCACACTCAGAGATAAAACGGACGTTAGTTCAGAGATTCAGTATCTCTAAAGTGGTTGAAAATATACGAGCAAATTTGAAAATACTCCACTGGATTGTCTTTACATTCTGTAAAAGGACAAATGTTAATGTCAAATTGGTAATCCAGCAGCAAACAATATCTACTCAATAAAGCCATCGGCCAAGAAAAGTTTATTTTTCTTTCAAGGCTGCAACTTTTGTCCCGTTTTACTAAGACAGGAGAGCTCTGTTTGTTGAACTGCAGACTTCTGATGAAGTTCGAAACATAATCTGGAGTAGGGAAAGGCAGTGGGGAAAAGTTGTTTCCTTAAAGATTAATATTTACCAATTAACTTTATCCGGGCTCGAATGTGCATCTATTTTAGCAGACGCGAAATACTAACGCAACATATTTCTGATTCGAACCTGGTTGACCTCGGCCATATTTAAAACCAAGGCTTATTTTTGAAGTATATTCATTTTCCCCTTTATTACATTATTTCAATGTAATCTTTTGCACTAATCAGTAATAATGCACAGGACATACGAGTTAAAACACTACATGTTTCTACCTGATCTGAACTGGTGCATGTTTCTTGCTGTTAGTTTTGTTTTATTAATACTTTATGCAGATTTCGATATTCAGGGCCAAAAACATGCAGCAGGCCTGAGAGAAGCTTCAGTGAGGTGACTCATTGTTACTTCAGTTCTAAAAACAAAATGATAACTTTTAAACATGTCATGGGACAGTATTCAGAGTTCAATTAAATCATGAAAAAAACCCGAATATTTATATTACATTAATATTGAAAACAAAATTATCTGTGCAGTGATATCCTTCTGCTCGGGAAAGCAAATCCATCTTTCACATTGAAAGTGAGCTCTCAATCGAACTAATGGGACTGAAAACATTGCACATGTATTTCAGAGGTTACATACATGACAATCGTTAAAATTCAGTTGAATGGGAGGAAAAGGAATTCCGAATGTTTCGTACTTAATGTAACGACGCAGTTTGTGTTCAACATCTCTGCAGCCAAGATATGAAAATTGTCCAGAGATTGTCCCCCTACAAGAATAAATGTAACGACACCCCACTAAATGAAATTATTGCTCTGGATATCATTGACTCAATAGTTTTCAGCTTTTCTGCGATTCTTCTTGGCAGTTAGGGAAAAAATCATTAAAAATAATTCCAGGTAAAAGAAATAAAGGAAATTAATGTTTATGTTACAAAGTCACAAATACATTTTTTTGGACGAGTAGGAGATGACTAATGTTCGATTTTTCTCGTGGGGAATAATGTTACATTTAAGGAAGATCAGGAATTTGATGCTAAATTATGCTTTCGGTTGAGAATATTGTAATGGAATGTTATAGTTTTGTGTAAAAATGAAATGATTCATGTTGCATCTCCGGGTGTGAACGGGCAAATTAGTGCAAACGTTTCTAACGGGTAATGGACAATAAACATGACTGAGGATCAACGCTACATTTCTGAGCAAGTATAAATTGTCAGTAATGCGATGTTCTCTGGTGGAATTAGAGGTATTAATGTTACATTCTGGGTGACGATAGGAGGAATTAATATTACATTTTCTGTTGCAGAATGAAAAATTAACCTTACGTTTACGGATGCGAATGGATGGGGACTAAATGTCATATTTATTGGTGAAGATTAATTCATGTTAAATTTCTTTGTTTGGGAATGAAGGTTGTAATCGGTTTTAAAATAGCAAAGTAAGTTAGATTTCAAGTTTATAATGGGGAAATTAATGCTACATTTTCTGATGAAACTAGAGGAAATCAGATTATATCTTCAGAGTCTGCATGGAAAAATGTAACATTTTCTGGTTGGTAGTAGTAAATGTTGCTGTTTTGGATTGCAATGGAGGGAGGTGGGTATTACTGGGAGATGAGAGCATTACGGTTAGTTTCTGTTTGAGAATGTTGGAATTCAAATTACATTTTTTTGCTTGAGACTGAGGGAATTAATGTTA
>NW_025213960.1:20384-28616 GCF_004010195.1 Chiloscyllium plagiosum | reverse complement strand
GAGAGAGAAGGAGCCCAGTGCGGGAGAGAGAAGGAGTCCAGTGCGGGACAGAGAAGGAGCCGAGCGTGGCGGAGAGAGAGAGAAGGAGCCCACTGTGAGAGAGAGGACACCAATTTGGGAAAGAGGAGACCTGTGCGGGAGAGAGAAGGAGCCCAGTGCAGCTGAGAGAAGGAGCCCAGTATGTGAGAGAGAACGAGAAGGAGCCCAGTATGTGGGAGAGAGCAAGAAGGAGCCCTGTGTGTGAGAGAGAAGGAGCCCAGTGTGGGAGAGAGACGCCCAGTGCAGGAGAGAGATAAGGAGCCCAGTGTGTGAGAGAGGAGCCCAGCATGGGAGAGAGCAGGATCCCAGTGTGTGAGAGAGAAGGAGCTCAGTGTGTGAGAGAGAGAGAAGGAACCCATTGTGAGAGAGAGAGAAGGAGCCCATTGTGAGCGAGAGAGCTCAACCAGTGTGTGAGAGAGAAGGAGCCCTGTGTGGAAGAGAGAAGGAGCCCTGTGTGGAAGAGAGAAGGAGCCCAATGTGTGAGAGAGAATGAGCCCAGTGTGTGAGAGAGAAAGAGCCGAGCGCGGGAGAGAGAAGGAGCCCAGCGCAGTGGAGAGAAGGAGCCCAGTGCGGGAGTGAGAAGGAGCACAGCTTGGGATAGAGAAGGAGCCCAGCTTGAGAGAGAGAGAAGGAGCCCAGCTTGGGAGAGAGAAGCAGCCCATTGGAAGAGAGATGTAGCCCAATGTGAGAGAGGGAAGGCGCCCAGCATGGGAGCGAGAAGGTGCCCAGTGTGTGAGAGAGAAGGAGCCCAGCATGGGAGCGAGCAGGAGCGCAGTGTGTGAGAGAGAGAGCAGGAGCCCAGTGTATGAGAGAGAGAAGGAGCCCATTGTGAGCGAGAGAACTCACCCAGTAAGGGGGAGAGAAGGAGCCGAGCGTGGCGGAGAGAGAGAAGGAGCCCACTGTGAGAGAGGGGAGACAAGTGTGGGAAAGAGGAGACCTGTGCGGGAGAGAAAAGGAGCCGAGTGCAGGAGAGAGAAGGAGCCAAGCGTGGGAGCCCAGTGTGTGTGAGAGAAGGAGCCCAGTGTGTGTGTGTGAGAGAAGGAGCCCAGTGTGTGAGAGAGAAGGAGCCCAGTGTGGGAGAGAGACGCCCAGTGCAGGAGAGAGAAAGAGCCCAGTGTGTGAGAGAGAGATAAGGAGCCCAGTGTTTGAGAGCGGAGCCCAGCATGGGAGAGAGCAGGATCCCAGTGTGTGAGGGAGAAGGAGCCCAGTGTGTGTGAGAGAAGGAGCCCAGTGTGTGTGAGAGAGAAGGAGCCCAGTGTGTGAGAGAGAAGGAGCCCAGTATGTGAGAGAGAGCGAAAAGCAGCCCAGTATGTGAGAGAGAGCAAGAAGGAGCCCAGTGTGTGAGAGAGAAGGAGCCCAGTGTGGGAGAGAGAGACGCCCAGTGCGGGAGAGAGAAGGAGCCCAGTGTGTGAGAGAGAGATAAGGGGTCCAGTGTGTGAGAGCGGAGCCCAGCATGGGAGAGCAGGATCCCAGTGTGTGTGAGAGAAGGAGCCCAGCGTGTGTGTGAGAGAAGGAGCCCAGTGTGTGAGAGAAAAGGAGCCCAGCGCGTGAGAGAGAAGGAGCCGAGCACGGGAGTGAGAAGGAGCCCAGCTTGGGATAGAGAAGGAGCCCAGCTTGAGAGAGAGAAGGAGCCCAGCTTGGGAGAGAGAAGCAGCCCATTGTGAGAGAGAAGGAGCCCAATGTGAGAGAGGGAAGGCGCCCAGCATGAGAGCGAGAAGGAGCCAGTGCGGGTGAGAGAAGGAGCCCATTATGTGAGAGAGAGCGACAAGGTTTTTTAGATTAGATTAGATTAGATTAGATTAGATTAGATTAGATTAGATTACAGTGTGGGAACAGGCCCTTCGGCCCAACAAGTCCACACCGACCCGCCGAAGCGAAACCCACCCATACCCCTACATTTACCCCTTACTTAACACTACAGGCAATTTAGTATGGCCAATTCACCTGACCCTGCACATCTTTGGATGGTGGGAGGAAACCGGAGCACCCGGAGGAAACCCACGCAGACACGGGGAGAATGTGCAAACTCCACACAGTCAGTCGCCTGAGGCGGGAATTGAACCCGGGTCTCTGGCGCTGTGAGGCAGCAGTGCTAACCACTGTGCCACCGTGCCGCCCACAAGGAGCCCAGTGTGGGTGAGAGAATGAGCCCAGTATGTGAGAGAGAGCGAGAAGGAGCCCAGTATGTGAGAGAGAGCAAGAAGGAGCCCAGTGTGTGAGAGAGAAGGAGCCCAGTGTGGGAGAGAGGCGCCCAGTGCAGGAGAGAGAAAGAGCCCTGTGTGTGAGAGAGAGATAAGGAGCCCAGTGTGTGAGAGCGGAGCCCAGCATGGGAGAGAGCAGGATCCCAGTGTGTGAGAGAGAAGGAGTCCAGT
The DNA here is from genome assembly GCF_004010195.1 of Chiloscyllium plagiosum. NCBI lineage: Eukaryota > Metazoa > Chordata > Chondrichthyes > Orectolobiformes > Hemiscylliidae > Chiloscyllium > Chiloscyllium plagiosum. The sequence continues at coordinate 26,205 of NW_025213960.1, read as the reverse complement.
GTGTGTGAGAGAAGGAGCCCAATGTGTGTGTGAGAGAAGGAGCCCAGTGTGTGAGAGAGAAGGAGCCCAGCGCGTGAGAGAGACGGAGCCTAGCGCAGGAGAGAGAAGGAGCCGAGCGCGGGAGTGAGAAGGAGCCCAGCTTAGGATAGAGAAGGAGCCCAGCTTGAGAGAGAGAAGGAGCCCAGCTTGGGAGAGAGAAGCAGCCCAGTGTGTGAGAGAGAAGGAGCCCAATGTGAGAGAGAGAAGGCGCCCAGCATGGGAGCGAGAAGGAGCCCAGTGTGTGAGAGAGAAGGAGCCCAGCATGCGAGAGAGCAGGAGAGCAGTGTGTGAGAGAGAGCAGGAGCCCAGTGTGTGAGAGAGAGAAGGAGCCCATTGTGAGCGAGAGAACTCACCTGAGAGAGAAGGAGCCCTGTGTGGGAGCGAGAAGGAGCCCAGCGCAGGGAAGAGAAGGAGCCCAGTGTAGAAGAGAGAAGGAGCCGAGCGTGGGAGAGAGAAGGAGTCCAGCATGTGAGAGAGGAGACGAGCGCGGGAGAGAGAAGGAGCCCAGTGTAGAAGAGAGAAGGAGCCGAACATGGGAGAGAAAAGGAGCCCAGTGCGGGAGAGAGAAGGAGCCCAGTGCGGGAGAGAAAAGGAGCCCAGTGCAGGAGAGAAAAGCAGCCGAGCGTGGGAGAGAGAAGGAGCCCAGTGTGAGAGAGAGAACGAGAAGGAGCCCAGTATGTGAGAGAGAGCGAGAAGCAGCCCAGTATGTGAGAGAGAGCAAGAAGGAGCTCAGTGTGTGAGAGAGGAGCCCAGTGTCGGAGAGCGGAGCCCAGCATGGGAGAGAGCAGGAGCCCAGTGTGTGAGAGAGAAGGAGCCCAGTGTGTGAGAGAGAAGGAGCCCAGTGTGTGAGAGAGAAGGAGCCCAGTGTGTGAGAGAGAAGGAGCCCAGTGTGTGAGAGAGAAGGAGCCCAGTGTGTGAGAGAGAAGGAGCCCAGTGTGTGAGAGAGAAGGAGCCCAGTGTGTGAGAGAGAAGGAGCCCAGTGTGTGAGAGAGAAGGAGCCCAGTGTGTGAGAGAGAAGGAGCCCAGTGTGTGAGAGAGAAGGAGCCCAGTGTGTGAGAGAGAAGGAGCCCAGTGTGTGAGAGAGAAGGAGCCCAGTGTGTGAGAGAGAAGGAGCCCAGTGTGTGAGAGAGAAGGAGCCCAGTGTGTGAGAGAGAAGGAGCCCAGTGTGTGAGAGAGAAGGAGCCCAGTGTGTGAGAGAGAAGGAGCCCAGTGTGTGAGAGAGAAGGAGCCCAGTGTGTGAGAGAGAAGGAGCCCAGTGTGTGAGAGAGAAGGAGCCCAGTGTGTGAGAGAGAAGGAGCCCAGTGTGTGAGAGAGAAGGAGCCGAGCGCAGGAGAGAGAAGGAGCCGAGCGCAGAAGGGAGAAGTAGCCCAGCTTGGGATAGAGAAGGAGCCCAGCTTGAGAGAGAGAAGGAGCCCAGCTTGGGAGAGAGAAGCAACCCATTATGAGAGAGAAGGAGCCCTGTGTGGGAGAGAGCAGGAGCCCAGCGCAGGGAAGAGAAGGAGCCCAGCGCGTGAGCGAGAAGGAGCCGAGCACGGGAGAGAGAAGGAGCTCAGTGCGGGAGAGAAAAGGAGCCCAGTGCAGGAGAGAAAATCAGCCGAACGTGGGAGAGAGAAGGAGCCCAGTGCGGGAGAGAGAAGGAGCCCAGTGTGGGAGAGAGAAGGAGCCCAGCGCAGGGAAGAGAAGGAGCCCAGCGCGTGAGAGAGAAGGAGCCGAGCACGGGAGAGAGAAGGAGCCCAGTGCAGAAGAGAAACGCAGCCGAGCGTGGGAGAGAGAAGGAGCCCAGTGCGGGAGAGAGAAGGAGCCCAGTGCGGGAGAGAAATGGAGCCCATTGCAGGAGAGAAAAGCAGCCGAGCGTGGGAGAGAGAAGGAGCCCAGTGCGGGAAAGAGAAGGAGCCCAGTGCGGGAGAGAAAAGGAGCCCAGTGCAGGAGAGAAAAGCAGCCGAGCGTGGGATAGAGAAGGAGCCCAGTGTGGGAGAGAGAAGGAGCCCTGTGTGGGAGAGAGAAGGAGCCCAGCGCAGGGAAGAGAAGGAGCCCAGCGCGTTAGAGAGAAGGAGCCGAGCACGGGAGAGAGAAGGAGCCCAGCGCGTGACAGAGAAGGAGACGAGCGCGGGAGAGAGAAGGAGCCCAATGTGAGAGAGAGAAGGCGCCCAGCATGGGAGCGAGAAGGAGCCCAGTGTGTGAGAGAGAAGGAGCCCAGCATGGAAGAGAGCTGGAGCGCAGTGTGTGAGAGAGAGAGCAGGAGCCCAGTGTGTGAGAGAGAGAAGGAGCCCATTGTGAGCGAGAGAACTCACCCAGTGTGAGAGAGAGAAGGAACCCTGTGTGGGAGAGAGAAGGAGCCCAGCGCAGGGAAGAGAAGGAGCCCAGCGCGTGAGAGAGAAGGAGCCGAGCACGGGAGAGAAAAGGAGCCCAGTGCAGGAGAGAAAAGCAGCCGAGCGCGGGAGAGTGAAGGAGCGCAGTGCAGGAGAGAGAAGGAGCCCAGTGTGGGAGAGAGAAGGAGCCCAGTGCGGGAGAGAGAAGGAGCCCAGTGCGGGAGAGAAAAGGAGCCCAGTGCAGGAGAGAAAAGCAGCCGAACGTGGGAGAGAGAAGGAGCACAGTGCGGGAGATAGAAGGAGCCCAGTGCGGGAGAGAAAAGGAGCCCAGTGCGGGAGAGAGAAGGAGCCGAGCGTGGCGGAGAGAGAAGGAGCCCAGTGTGAGAGAGAGAACGAGAAGGAGCCCAGTATGTGAGAGAGAGCAAGAAGGAGCCGAGTGTGTGAGAGAGAAGGAGCCCAGTGTGTGTGAGAGAAGGAGCCCAGTGTGTGTGAGAGAAGGAGCCCAGTGTGTAAGAGAGAATGAGCCCAGCGCAGGGGAGAGAAGGAGCCCATTGTGAGTGTGAGAACTCACCCAGTGTGTGAGAGAGAAGGAGCCCTGTGTGGGAGCGAGAAGGAGCCCAGCGCAGGGAAGAGAAGGAACCCAGCGCGTGAGAGAGAAGGAGCCGAGCACGGAAGAGAGAAGGAGCCCAGCACGTGAGAGAGGAGACGAGCGCGGGAGAGAGAAGGAGCCCAGTGGAGAAGAGAGAAGGAGCCGAACGTGGGAGAGAGAAGGAGCCCAGTGCGGGAGAGAGAAGGAGCCCAGCGTGGGAGAGAGAAGGAGCCCAGTGTGAGAGAGAGGAGACCAGTGTGGGAAAGAGGAGCCCAGTGCGGGAGAGAGAAGGAGCCCGGTGCGGGTGAGAGAAGGAGCCGAGTATGTGAGAGAGAGCGAGAAGGAGCCCAGTATATGAGAGAGAGCAAGAAGGAGCCGAGCATGGGAGAGAGAAGGAGCCCAGCTTGGGATAGAGAAGGAGCCCAGTGCGGGAGAGAAGGAGCCAAGCGTGGGAGAGAGAAGGAGCCCAATGCGGGAGAGAGAAGGAGCCCAGTGCAGGAGAGAGAAGGAGCCCAGTATGTGAGAGAGAGCGAGAAGGAGCCCAGTGTGAGAGAGAGGAGACCAGTGTGGGAAAGAGGAGACCTGTGCGGGAGAGAGAAGGAGCCCAGTGAGGGTGAGAGAAGGAGCCCAGAGAGAGCAAGAAGGAGCCCAGTGTGTGAGAGAGAAGGAGCCCAGTGTGTGTGAGAGAAGGAGACGAGCGAGGGAGAGAGAGAAGGAGCCAAGTATAGAAGAGAGAAGGAGCCGAACGTGGGAGAGAGAAGGAGCCCAGTGTGGGAGAGAGAAAGAGCCCAGTGCGGGAGAGAAAAGGAGCCCAGTGCAGGAGAGAAAAGAAGCCGAGCATGGGAGAGAGAAGGAGCCCAGTGCGGGAGAGAGAAGGAGCCCAGTATGTGAGAGAGAGTGAGAAGGAGCCTAGTATGTGAGAGAGAGCAAGGAGGAGCCGAGCGTGGGAGAGAGAAGGAGCCCATCTTGGGATAGAGAAGGAGCCCAGTGTGTGAGAGAGAAGGAGCCCAGTGCGGGAGAGAAGGAGCCGAACGTGGGAGAGAGAAGGAGCCCAGTGCGGGAGAGAGAAGGAGCCGAGTGTGGCGGAGAGAGAAGGAGCCGAGTGTGAGAGAGAGGAGACCAGTGTGGGAAAGAGGAGACCTGTGCGGGAGAGAGAAGGAGCCCAGTGCGGGTGAGAGACGGAGCCCAGTATGTGAGAGAGAAAACGAGAAGCAGCCCAGTATGTGAGAGAGAGCAAGAAGGAGCCCAGTGTGTGAGAGAGAAGGAGCCCAGTGTGTGTGAGAGAAGGAGCCCAGTGTGTGTGAGAGAAAGAGCCCAGTGTGTAAGAGAGAAGGAGACAAGCGCAGGGGAGAGAAGGAGCCCAGTGCGGGAGTGAGAAGGAGCCCAGCTTGGGATAGAGAAGGAGCCCAGCTTGAGAGAGAGAAGGAGCCCAGCTTGGGGGAGAGAAGCAGCCCATTGTGAGAGATGGAAGGCGCCCAGTGTGTGAGAGAGAAGGAGCCCAGCATGGGAGAGAGCAGGAGCGCAGTGTGTGAGAGAGCAGGAGCCCAGTCTGTGAGAGAGAGAAGGAGCCCATTGTGAGCGAGAGAACTCACCCAGTGTGTGAGAGATAAGGAGCCCAGCGTAGGAGAGAGAAGGTGCCCAGTGCAGGAGAGAGAAGGAGCCCAGTGTGTGAGAGAGAGCGAGAAGGGGCCCAGTGTGAGAGGGAGAAGGAGCCCATTGTAAGCAAGAGAACTCACCCAGTGTGTGAGAGAGAAGGAGCCCTGTGTGTGAGAGAGAAGGAGCCCTGTGTGGGAGAGAGAAGGAGCCCAGCGCAGGGAAAAGACGGAGCCCAGCGCATGAGAGAGAAGGAGCCGAGCACGGGAGAGAGAAGGAGTCCAGCGCGTGACAGAGAAGGAGACGAGCGCGGGAGAGAGAAGGAGCCCAGTGTAGAAGAGAGAAGGTTCCCAGTGCTGGGGAGAAAAGGAGCCCAGTGCGGGAGAGAGAATGAGCCGAGTGTGGGAGAGAGAAGGAGCCTAGTGTGAGAGAGAGGAGACCAGTGTGGGAAAGAGGAGCCCATTGCGGGAGAGAGAAGGAGCCCAGTGCGGGTGAGAGAAGGAGCCCAGTATGTGAGAAAGAGCGAGAAGGAGCCCAGTATGTGAGAGCAAGAAGGAGCCCAGTGTGTGAGAGAGAAGGAGCCCAGTGTGGGAGAGAGAGAGACGCCCAGTGCGGGAGAGAGAAGGAGCCCAGTGCAGGAGAGAGAAGGAGCCGATCATGGGAGAGAGAAGGAGCCCAGTATGAGAGAGAGAGAGAGATAAAGAGCCCAGTGTGTGAGAGCGGAGCCCAGCATGGGAGAGAGCAGGATTCCAGTGTGTGAGAGAGAAGGAGCCCAGTGTGTGTGAGAGAAGGAGCCCAGTGTGTGTGTGAGGAGGAGCCCAGTGTGTGAGAGAGAAGGAGCCCAGCGCGTGAGAGAGAAGGAGCCGAGCGCAGGAGAGAGAAGGAGCCGAGCATGGCAGTGAGAAGGAGCCCAGTGTGAGAGAGAAGGGGCCCAGCATGGGAGAGAGCAGGAGCGCAGTGTGTGAGAGAGAGCAGGAGCCCAGTGTGTGAGAGAGAGAAGGAGCCTATTGTGAGCGAGAGAATTCACCCAGTGTGTGAGAGAGAAGGAGCCCTGTGTGGGAGAGAGAAGGAGCCCAGCGCAGTGAAGAGAAGGAGCCCAGCGCGTGAGAGAGAAGGAGCCGAGCACGGGAGAGAGAAGGCGCACAGCACATGAGAGAGAAGGAGACGAGCGCGGGAGAGAGAAGGAGCCCAGTGTAGAAGAGAGAAGGAGCCGAACGTGGGAGAGAAAAGGAGCCCAGTGCAGGAGAGAGAAGGAGCCGAGCGTGGGAGAGAGAAGGAGCCCAGTGCGGGA
>NW_025213960.1:17999-19731 GCF_004010195.1 Chiloscyllium plagiosum | reverse complement strand
AGCCCAGTATGTGAGAGAGAGCGAGAAGGAGCCCAGTATGTGAGAGAGAGCAAGAAGGAGCCGAGCGTGGGAGAGAGAAGGAGCCCAGCTTGGGATAGAGAAGGAGCCCAGTGCGGGAGAGAGAAGGAGCCCAGTGCGGGAGAGAAGGAGCTGAGTGTGGGAGAGAGAAGGAGCCCAGTGCGGGAGAGAGAAGCAGCCCAGTGCGGGAGAGAGAAGGAGCCCAGTGCGGGAGAGAGAAGGAGCCCAGTGTGAGAGAGAGGAGACCAGTGTGGGAAAGAGGAGACCTGTGCGGGAGAGAGAAGGAGCCCAGTGTGGGTGAGCAACAGAGCCCAGTATGTGAGAGAGAAGGAGCCCAGTGTGTGTGAGAGAAGGAGCCCAGTGTGTGTGAGAGAAGGAGCCCAGTGCGGGAGTGAGAAGGAGCCCAGCTTGGGATAGAGAAGGAGCCCAGCTTGAGAGAGAGAAGGAGCCCAGCTTGGGAGAGAGAAGCAGCCCATTGTGAGAGAAGGAGCCCAGCATGGGAGAGAGCAGGAGCGCAGTGTGAGAGAGAGCAGGAGTCCAGTGTGTGAGAGAGAGAGAAGGAGCCCATTGTGAGCGAGAGAACTCACCCAGTGTGTGAGAGATAAGGAGCCCAGCGTGGGAGAGAGAAGGAGCCCAGTGCAGGTGAGAGAAGGAGCCCTCTATGTGAGAGAGAGCGAGAAGGGGCGCAATGTGTGAGAGAGAAGGAACCCAGAGTGGGAGAGAGACGCCCCGTGTAGGAGAGAGACGGAGCCCAGTGTGTGAGAGAGAGATAAGGAGCCCAGTGTGTGAGAGGGAGAAGGAGCCCATTGTGAGCAAGAGAACTCACCCAGTGTGTGAGAGAGAAGGAGCCCTGTGTGTGAGAGAGAAGGAGCCCTGTGTGGGAGAGAGAAGGACCCCAGCGCAGGGTAGAGAAGGAGCCCAGCGCGTGACAGAGATGGAGCCGAGCACGGGAGAGAGAAGGAGTCCAGCGCGTGACAGAGAAGGAGACGAGCGCGGGAATGAGAAGGAGCCCAGTGTAGAAGAGAGAAGGTTCCCAGTGCTGGGGAGAAAAGGAGCCCAGTGCAGGAGAGAGAAGGAGCCGAGTGTGGGAGAGAGAAGGAGCCCAGTGCGGGGGAGAGAAGGAGCCCAGTGCGGGAAAGAGAAGGAGCCGAGCGTGGGAGAGAGAAGGAGCCCAGTGCGGGAGAGAGAGGAGACCAGTGTGGGAAAGAGGAGACCTGTGCGGGAGAGAGAAGGAGCCCAGTGCGGGTGAGAGAAGGAGCCCTGTATGTGAGAGAGAGCAAGAAGCAGACCAATGTGTGAGAGAGAAGGAGCCCAGTGTGGGAGAGAGACGCCCAGTGCAGGAGAGAGAAAGAGCCCAGTATGTGAGAGAGAGATAAGGAGCCCAGTGTGTGAGAGCGGAGCCCAGCATGGGAGAGAGCAGGATCCCAGTGTGTGAGAGAGAAGGAGCCCAGTATGGGAGAGAGGAGACCAGTGTGAGAAAGAGGAGACCTGTGCGGGAGAGAGAGAAGGAGCCCAGTGTGTGAGGGAAGGAGCCCAGTGTGTGAGAGAAGGAGCCCAGTGTGGGAGAGAGGAGCCCAGTGTTGGAGAGAGGTGCCCAGTGCGGGCGAGAGAAGGAGCCCAGTGTGTGACAGAGAGATAAGGAGCCCAGTGTGTGAGAGAGAAGGAGCCCAACGTGGGAGAGAGCAGGAGCCCAGTGTGTGAGAGAAGGAGCCCA
>NW_025213960.1:15503-17894 GCF_004010195.1 Chiloscyllium plagiosum | reverse complement strand
CCCAGTGTGTGAGAGAGAAGGAGCCCAGCACGTGAGAGAGATGGAGCCGAGCGCAGGAGAGAGAAGGAGCCGAGCGCGGGAGAGAGAAGGAGCCCAGCTTGGGAGAGATAAGCAGCCCATTGTGAGAGAGAAGGAGTCCAATGTGAGAGAGGGAACGCGCCCAGCATGGGAGCGAGAAGGAGCCGAGTGTGTGAGAGAGAAGGAGCCCAGCATGGGACAGAGCAGGAGCGCAGTGTGTGAGAGAGAGCAGGAGCCCAGTGTGTGAGAGAGATGGAGCCCATTGTGAGCGAGAGAACTCACCCAGTGAGTGAGAGAGAAGGAGCCCAGTGCGGGAGAGAGAAGGAGCCGAGCGTGGCGGAGAGAGAGAAGGAGCCCACTGTGAGAGAGAGGAGACCAGTGTGGGAAAGAGGAGACCTGTGCGGGAGAGAGAAGTAGCCCAGTGCGGGTGAGAGAAGGAGCCCAGTATGTGAGAGAGAGCGAGAAGCAGCCCAGTATGTGAGAGAGAGCAAGAAGGAGCTCAGTGTGTGAGAGAGGAGCCCAGTGTCGGAGAGCGGAGCCCAGCATGGGAGAGAGCAGGATCCCAGTGTGTGAGAGAGAAGGAGCCCAGTGTTTGTGAGAGAAGGAGCCCTGTGTGTGTGTGAGAGAAGGAGCCCAGTGTGTGAGATAGAAGGAGCCCAGTGTGTGAGAGAGAAGGAGCCCAGCACGTGAGAGAGATGGAGCCGAGCGCAGGAGAGAGGAGCCGAGTGCGGGAGTGAGAAGGAGCCCAGCTTGGGATAGAGAAGGAGCCCAGCTTGAGAGAGAGAAGGAGCCCAGCTTGGGAGAGAGAAGCAGCCCATTGTGAGAGCGAAGGAGCCCAATGTGAGAGAGGGAAGGCGCCCAGCATGGGAGCGAGAAGGAGCCCAGTGTGTGAGAGAGAAGGAGCCCAGCATGGGCGAGAGCAGGAGCGCAGTGTGTGAGAGAGAGCAGGAGCCCAGTGTGTGAGAGAGAGAAGGAGCCCATTGTGTGCGAGAGAACTCATCCAGTGTGTGAGAGAGAAGGAGCCCAGTGCGGGAGAGAAAAGGAGCCGAGCGTGGTGGAGAGAGAGAAGGAGCCCAGTGTGTGAGAGAGGAGCCCAGCATGAGAGTGAGAAGGATCCCAGTGTGTGAGAGAGAAGGAGCCCAGTGTGTGTGAGAGGAGCCCAGTGTGTGAGAGAGAGAAGGAACCCATTGTGAGAGAGAGAGAAGGAGCCCATTGTGAGCGAGAGAGCTCAACCAGTGTGTGAGAGAGAAGGAGCCCTGTGTGGAAGAGAGAAGGAGCCCAATGTGTGAGAGAGAAGGAGCCCAGTGTGAGAGAGAAAGAGCCTAGCGCGGGAGAGAGAAGGAGCCCAGCGCAGGGGAGCGAAGGAGCCCAGCGCGTGAGAGAGAAGTCGCCGAGCGCAAGAGAGAGAAGGAGCCGCGCGCGGGAGTGAGAAGGAGCACAGCTTGGGATAGAGAAGGAGCCCAGCTTGAGAGAGAGAAGGAGCCCAGCTTGGGAGAGAGAAGCAGCCCATTGGGAGAGAGATGTAGCCCAATGTGAGAGAGGGAAGGCGCCCAGCATGGGAGCGAGAAGGAGCCCAGTGTGTGAGAGAGAAGGAGCCCAGCATGGGAGAGAGCAGGAGCGCAGTGTGTGAGAGAGAGAAGGAGCCCAGTGTGTGAGAGAGAGAAGGAGCCCATTGTGAGCGAGCGAACTCACCCAGTGTGTGAGAGAGAAGGAGCCCTGTGTGGGAGCGAGAAGGAGCCCAGCGCAGGGAAGAGAAGGAGCCCAGCACGTGAGAGAGAAGGAGCCGAGCGCGGGAGAGAGATGGAGCCCAGTGTAGAAGAGAGAAGGAGCCGAGCGTGGGAGAGAGAAGGAGCCCAGTGCAGGAGAGAGAAGGAGCCCAGTGCGGGTGAGAAAAGGAGCCCAGTGCGGGAGAGAAAAGGAGCCTAGTGCAGGAGAGAAAAGGAGCCAAGCGTGGGAGAGAGAAGGAGCCGAGCACGGGAGAGAGAAGGAGCCCAGTGCGGGAGAGAGAAGGAGCCGAGCGTGGGAGAGAGGAGCTCAGCGCAGGGAAGGGAAGGAGCCCAGCGCGTGAGAGAGAAGGAGCCGAGCACGGGAGAGAGAAGGAGTCCAGCGCGTGACAGAGAAGGAGACGAGCGCGGGAGAGAGAAGGAGCCCAGTGTAGAAGAGAGAAGGTTAAGAGTGCTGGGGAGAAAAGGAGCCCAGTGCCGGAGAGAGAAGGAGCCGAGTGCGGGAGAGAGAAGGAGCCCAGTGCGGGTGAGAGAAGGAGCCCAGTATGTGAGAGAGAGCGAGAAGGAGCCCAGTATGTGAGAGAGAGCAAGAAGGAGCCCAGTATGTGAGAGAGAGCAAGAAGGAGCCCAGTGTGTGAGAGAGAAGGAG
>NW_025213960.1:10106-11170 GCF_004010195.1 Chiloscyllium plagiosum | reverse complement strand
GCCCAGTGCAGGAGAGAGAGAGGGAAGGCGCCCAGCTTGGGAGCGAGAAGGAGCCCAGTGTGTGAGAGAGAAGGAGTCCAGCATGGGAGAGAGCAGGAGCGCAGTGTGTGAGAGAGCAGGAGACCAGTGTGTGAGAGAGAGAAGGAGCCCATTGTGAGCGAGAGAACTCACCCAGTGTGTGAGAGATAAGGAGCCCAGCGTGGGAGAGAGAAGGAGCCCAGTGCAGGTGAGAGAAGGAGCCCAGTATGTGAGAGAGAAGGTACCTAGTGTGGGAGAGAGACGCCCAGTGCAGAAGAGTGAAGGAGCCCAGTGTGTGAGACAGAGATAAGGAGCCCAGTGTGTGAGAGGGAGAAGGAGCCCATTGTGAGCAAGAGAACTCACCCAGTGTGTGAGAGAGAAGGAGCCCTGTGTGTGAGAGAGAAGGAGCCCTGTGTGGGAGAGAGAAGGCGCCCAGCGCTGGGAAGAGTAGGAGCCCAGCGCGTGAGAGTGAAGGAGCCGAGCACGCGAGAGAGGAGTCCAGCGCGTGACAGAGAAGGAGACGAGCGCGGGAGAGAGAAGGAGCCCAGTGTAGAAGAGAGAAGGTTCCCAGTGCTGGGGAGAAAAGAAGCCCAGTGCAGGAGAGAGAAGGAGCCCAGTATGTGAGAGAGAGCGAGAAGGAGCCCAGTATGTGAGAGAGAGCAAGAAGGAACCTAGTGTGTGAGAGAGAAGGAGCCCAGTGCGGGAGTGAGACGCCCAGTGCGGGAGAGAGAAGGAGCGCAGTGTGTGAGAGAGAGATAAGGTGCCCAGTGTGTGCCCAGCATGGGAGAGAGCAGGATCCCAGTGTGTGTGAGAGAAGGAGCCCAGCGCGTGAGAGAGAAGAAGCCGAGCGCAGGAGTGAGAAGGAGCCCAGCTTGGGATAGAGAAGGAGCCCAGCTTGAGAGAGAGAGAAGGAGCCCAGCTTGGGAGAGAGAAGCAGTCCATTGTGAGAGAGAAGGAGCCCAGTGTGAGAGAGAGGAGACCAGTGTGGGAAAGAGGAGACCAGTGCGGGAGAGAGAAGGAGCCCAGTGCGGGGGTGATAAGGAGCC
>NW_025213960.1:8038-9392 GCF_004010195.1 Chiloscyllium plagiosum | reverse complement strand
AGAGAAGGAGCCCAGTGTGAGAGAGAGGAGACCAGTGTGGGAAAGAGGAGACCTGTGCGGGAGAGAGAAGGAGCCCAGTGTGGGTGAGAGAAGGAGCCCAGTATGTGAGAGAGAACGAGAAAGAGCCCAGTATGTGAAGGAGAGCAAGAAGGAGCCCAGTGTGTGAGAGAGAAGGAGCCCGGTGTGTGTGAGAGAAGGAGCCCAGTGTGTGTGAGAGAAGGAGCCCAGTGTGTGTGAGAGAAGGAGCCCAGTGTGTGTGAGAGAAGGAGCCCAGTGTGTGTGAGAGAAGGAGCCCAGTGTGTGTGAGAGAAGGAGCCCAGTGTGTGTGAGAGAAGGAGCCCAGTGTGTGTGAGAGAAGGAGCCCAGTGTGTGTGAGAGAAGGAGCCCAGTGTGTGTGAGAGAAGGAGCCCAGTGTGTGTGAGAGAAGGAGCCCAGTGTGTGTGAGAGAAGGAGCCCAGTGTGTGTGAGAGAAGGAGCCCAGTGTGTGTGAGAGAAGGAGCCCAGTGTGTGTGAGAGAAGGAGCCCAGTGTGTGTGAGAGAAGGAGCCCAGTGTGTGTGAGAGAAGGAGCCCAGTGTGTGTGAGAGAAGGAGCCCAGTGTGTGTGAGAGAAGGAGCCCAGTGTGTGTGAGAGAAGGAGCCCAGTGTGTGTGAGAGAAGGAGCCCAGTGTGTGAGAGAGAAGGAGCCCGGTGTGTGTGAGAGAAGGAGCCCAGTGTGTGTGAGAGAAGGAGCCCAGTGTGTAAGAGAGAAGGAGCCCAGTGTGTAAGAGAGAAGGAGCTCAGTGCGGGAGTGAGAAGGAGCCCAGCTTGGGATAGAGAAGGAGCCCAGCTTGAGAGAGAAGCAGCCCATTGTGAGAGAGAAGAGGCCCAATGTGAGAGAGGGAAGGCGCCCAGCTTGGGAGCGAGAAGGAGCCCAGTGTGTGAGAGATAAGGAGCCCAGCGTGGGAGAGAGAAGGAGCCCAGTGCAGGTGAGAGAAGGAGCCCAGTATGTGAGAGAGAGCGAGAAGGGGCCCAGTGTGTGAGAGAGAAGGAACCCAGTGTGGGAGAGAGACGCCCAGTGCAGGAGAGAGGAGCCCAGTGTGTGAGCGAGAGATGAGGAGCCCAGTGTGTGAGAGGGAGGAGGAGCCCATTGTGAGCAAGAGAACTCACCCAGTGTGTGAGTGAGAAGGACCCCAGTGCAGGAGAGAGAGAAGGAGCCGAGCGTGGGAGAGAGAAGGAGCCCAGTGCGGGAGAGTGAAGGAGCCCAGTGCGGGAGAGAGAAGGAGCTGAGCGTGGGAGAGAGAAGGAGCCCAGTGTGAGAGAGAGGAGACCAGTGTGGGAAAGAGGAGACCTGTGCGGGAGAGAGAAGTAGCCCAGT
>NW_025213960.1:0-927 GCF_004010195.1 Chiloscyllium plagiosum | reverse complement strand
CTGGTTAGCAAGGTTAGATCTCATGGAATACAGGGAGAACTAACCATTTGGATACAGAACTGGCTCAAAAATAGAAGACAGAGCGTGGTGGTGGAGGGTTGTTTTTCAGACTGGAGGCCTGTGACCAGTGGAGTGCCACAAGGATCGGTGCTGGGTCCACTACTTTTTGTCATTTACATGAAGGATTTGGATATGAGCATAGGAGATATAGTTAGTAAGTTTGCAGATGATACCAAAATCGGAGGTGTCATGGACAGCAAAGATTACAAAGGGATCATGATCAGATGGTCTAATGGGCTGAGGAGTTGCAAATTGAGTTAATTTAGATAAATGCGAGATACTGCGTTTTGGAAAAGCAAATCAGGGTAGGACTTATGCACTTAATGGTAAGGTCCTAGGGAGTGTTGCTGAACAAAGAGACCTTGGAGTGCAGGTTTATAGCTCCTTGTAAGTTGAGTTGCAGGTAGAAGGATAGTGAAAATGAACTACAGTGGTCAGAGCATTGAGTACAGGAGGTGGGAGGTCATGTTGCAGCTGTACAGGACATTGGTTAGGCCACTGTTGGAATATTGCGTGCAATTCTGGTCTCCTTCCTATTAGAAGAATGTTGTGAAACTTGAAAGGGTTCAGAAAAGATTTACAAGGATGTTGCTAGGGTTGGAGAATTTGAGCTATAGGGATTTGAATAGGCTGGGGCTGTTTTCCCTGGAGTGTCGAAGGCTGAAGGGTGACCTCATAGAGGTTTATAAAATTATGAGGGGCATGGATCGAGTAAATAGACAAGGTCTTTTCCCTGGTATGGGGGAGTCTAGAACCGAGGGCACAGGTTTAGGGTGAGAGGGGAAAGGTATAAAAGGGACCTAAGGGGTAACATTTCTCATGCAGAGGGTGGTGCATGAATGGGATGAGCTACCAGAAGAAGTGGTG
>NW_025213959.1:31656-37722 GCF_004010195.1 Chiloscyllium plagiosum | reverse complement strand
GGGAAGGGGAATCATTGTCAGGGTTTAATGACACATCAGGAACAGAGAAGGGGAAGGTGCTGGAAGTGGTGAGAGTGTTACAGAGAGTGGTCAGGGCCTGAACGGTGTTACAAAGCCAGTATGGATTACTGCAGCTGGAGGGGTTTGCAGAGGTAGGGAGGGACATATGTATTTTTATTTATTCATTCATGAGATGTGGTTGTCACTGCCTGGACTAACATTCTTTGACCCCACTGCTAATTTCCCAGAGGGCTCCTCAGAGTCAGCCCTATTGCTGTGGGTCTGGAGTCAAATGTTGGCCAGACCAGGTTAGAATATTTGATGTCCTTGCCTAAAGCAGGTAAGTTAACCATATGAGTTCTTCCTACTGATCAGCAATGCTTTTATGGTGGCCTCACCAATGTCTTGTACAGATACAACATGACATCCCAAGTCTTACTCTCAATGCTCTGCCCAATGAAGGTAAGCATCCCAAACGCCAGCCTGTTTGCTTGTGACGCAACTTGCAAAGAACTGTGTACCTGCGTCCCTATGTCACTGATTGACAACACTACCCAGGGCGCGAACTTTAACAGTACAAGTCCCACCCTAGTTTGTTTCACCAAAATGGAACACCTCACAGATATATAATTAAACTCCATCTGCTATTCTTCAGCCCACTATCCCAGCAGTACTGTTCATCCTGTTGTATCATAGATAACCTTCTCCACTGATCACTTTTCCACCAATTTCAGTGTCACCCAAGAAGCTTATTTACCAGGAAACCAAAACTCCCAACCAAACCATTTATCCAAATGACAAACAACAGTGGACCCACTACATCGCTGGTCACATACCTCCAATCAGAAAAACAACATGTCTCCCATCACCCTCTGTATCCTACCATCAAGCCAATTTTGTATCCAGGTGACTAGCTCCTCCTGAATGCCATATTCTTTTACATTGATCTGAGCTTATTACCCACTTTACCATACGGAACGTAGAACACACAACAGTACAGCACAGGACCCTTCGCCATGATGCCATGCCAACCTTTTATCCAACTGTAAGATCAAACTAATCTACATACCAGTCATTTTACTATCATTCATGTGCCTACCCAAGAGTCTATTAAATGTCCGAAAGTATCTAATTTTACTACCAACGTTGTCAATGCATTCCAACCACATACCATTCTCTATCCTTTTATCCATCGTCCATTGACCTTAAAATTATACCCCCTTGAAACAGCCATTTATGCGACAGGAGAAAAAGTCTCTCACTATTCACTCTCTCTGTGCCTCTCATCATCTTGCTCAGCACTACCAAGTCACCCCGCCCCTTTCTTCACTCCAATGAGCAAAGCCTTAGCCCCCTCAACCTTTCTTCATAAGAAATGTCCTCCATTCCAGGCAGCATCCTGGTAAATCTCCTGTGTACGCTCTCTAAAACTTGCACATCCTTCCCAGAACTGAACACAATATTCCAAGTGTGGTCTCACCAGGCTGCTATAAAGATGCAGTAAAACCTCATGGCTCTTAAAATCAATCCACTTGCTCAGGAAAGCCAACACAACATATGCCTTTTTAACAACTCTGTCAACGTGCATGGCAACTTTGAAGGATCTATGGACATGGACTCCATGATCTCTCTGTTCTTCCACACTACCAAGTATTCTGCCTTTCACCCAGTATTCTGCATTCAAATGCAACCTTCCAGAATGAATCACTTCACACTTTTCCAGATTGAACTCCATGTGCCACTTCCAGCCCAGTTCTGCGTCCTGTCAATATCCCATTGCAACCTACAACAGCCCTCCACATTACCCACCACTTCACCAACCTTCATTGACAAACTTACTAACCCACTCTCAAACATCCACATGCACATCATTTATAAAAATCACAAAGAGCAGGGTCCCAGAGCCAATTGTTACAGAACACCACTGGTCACTGAGCTTCAGGCTCAATACTGTCCATCTGCTGCCATACTCTGTCTTCTCTGGGCCATCCAATCCTGTATCCAGACAGATAGATTTCCCTGTTTCCCATGCGTCATTTTCTGAATGAGCCATCAACGTATTCTGCCATATCCGCAAAGGATTCAATAAGGTTTGTGAGGCATGACCTGCCCCTCACAAACCCATGCTGACTGTCTCTAATTTTAGTATGGTTTTCCAAGTAGTCATATATCCTGTCTTTACAGTCCTCTCCAATAATCTGCACACCACAGACATTAGACCAAATCTGTAATTTCCAGGATTCTACCTCCGTAACATGGCCCGGACTCCACAAATCGTTCCTCCTCTGCCATGTTCCCCAGAAGGGCACTGGAGAGTGGCGGGGGTTACAGAGATAGGGACGAATATCAGGACAGGAGGATTTTGCAGACATTAGGAGGTTTGCAGTTCCAAAAGGAGGCTTCAGTAATTATGAGGTTTCATGGTGATGAAGGCATTTGAGGAGGGAGAGAGGGAGGACTGTAGGGAATTGAGAGGTTTCACAGTTTAGGTGTTTTGTTAGGACTGCAAGAGTTACTGAGTTGGGGAGGGTGTAAGCACTGGTGGATATTACATAAACACGTGGTTTTGGTTGCAATGGCAGGAAGAGGATGCAGGAAGCTGGAGAGTATGGGGTCTGAACGAGGTTACACAAATGGGAAGAGTTTTCAGGAGTGGAGGCGTTTACAGAGGCAGCAATGGTCTGATCTGGAGCAGAGGACCCAGACGGGGAGGGATATGGGGACTGGAGGTGGTTTCACAGGGTGGGAGGACCTTTGAGCCACAGGAGGTTACAGAAATGTGGAGAGCTACAGGGATGACAGGGGTTCATGAAGTTTGGAAATTTGGGAGGGATGGAGACGTTTACTGGGATAAGGATGTTTGTAGGACAGGGCTGGTCACAGACAGGGAGTGTTTTAGGGAGCTGAGCAGATTACAGAGATAAGGATGTTTGTATCGACTGGACGAACAAACAGAGATATGCAGGGTAGTCATGATTGAAGATGGTTATAGATACAGGAAGGCTTAGGTTCTGCAGGTTGTTTAGACATGGAGGATGTGGAATCTGGAATATTTTTCAGACTTTGGTGCAGGAAGTTTGGTTGGAGACAGTTTCACAGATAAGGGAGTACAGCACTAACAGGAGGAGGTTGTAGAGGAGGGTGATGTTTACACAGATGGGGATATAAGAGCTGGACAAGGTTATGGAGATGGGTAGATGGTGGAGACAGTGGAGGAGCTAATATTGACGGGAGGGGGGTGATAGTGACGCGAAGGTGTTAAATAGATAATGGGTTTTGTAGAAACTTGATTGGGAGAGTCACAGGCATTGAAGTGAGTTCCACACAGTGCTGCAGAGACCTGAGAGGATTACACAGATAGGGATAGTGGTTGGGTATCCACAGACTGTTGGTGTTTAAGGGACTGGACGAGATTTGATAGATAGGGAGGGCTGTAAGAGCTGCAGGAGCTTATGGAGAGTTGAAGAGTTGGAGCAGTTTACAGAAGGGGTTTCTCAGATAGGAGTAGATTACAGGTAGTGAGGGTTGTGTGGCCTGAGAAAGTGAAAGAGAGGGAGAGTTTTCAGATCTGGAAGAGATTACACTGACAGGGACCGTTGAAGAGAGTGAAGCAAAAATGCATAGAGAAGGTTACGCAGATAGGGAGGGATGTAGGAACTGAAGGTAAATACACAGACATGGAGGGTTATATTGTTAGATGGAGGGATAGGGACTGGTGTAGGGATTTACACAGATAGGAAAGGTTGTGTTTTGGTGAAGGTTACACTGATAAAGACAGTGTTACGGAGTGTTTCATGGACTACAGAGGAGCTCAGAGAGAATGTATTGTGGGGAGTGGAGGAGATTGCAGACACAGAGATGACTGTCCGGTTGAAAAGAGCTTCTACAGACCCTCAGTGCTGTAAGACAGGAAGGAGGTTACAATAATGAGGGATACCAAGACTTAATTACTTCACTGATATAGAGCAAGTCTCAGCACATAACTGTCATAGGGAAGTTGAGACAGTCCAAATGAGTTTCAGAGATATGAATGTTCATGGGAGTTTCAGGAGGGAATAGTGATTGGGAGTGGTGTAACAAATGGCAATAGTTATAAGTAGGGTTCTAAAAACAGGAAGAGGTGACAGTCATATCGATCTTTGTAAGGACTGGAGAAGCTTACATCGGAAAGGAGTGTCTTAGAGACTGGAGGAGATTACAGTGTTAAGGAGAATACTGGGGATGAGGCAAGGTTCAAGAGACAGGGATGGTTGGCAGGACTGGACAAAAATCTGAATAGAATCTCCACAGCTAGGAACCAGGCCATTCGGCCCAACCAGTCCATTCCAAACCTCTGAAGAGCATCTGACCCAAACCCACCCCTCTACCTATCCATTAAACCCTGCATTTCTCATGGTTAACTGACCTAAACCACACTTTATGATAGTCAGTCCACTGATCGTGCAACGTTTGGACTGTGGGATGAAACCAGAGCGCCCGGGAAAACCCACACAGTCGGAGGGAGAACATGCAAAATCCACACAGACAGTCGCCCAAGGCTGGAATCGAAGGCAGGTCCCAGGTGCAGTGAGGCTGCAGTGTTAACCACTGAGCCATCCCTGTGTCTGATTATACAGAGCACTTCAGACATTAGACCAGGTTCCAAAGTTCACAAGGGTTTATTGGAAAAGGAGGAATATATTGTCAGGAATAGGACAAGGTTACATAGATGGTGTCCAGGAGAGGGACTGGAGGAGGTTAACGCAACAGGGAGGGCTGTGGAATCTCCAGGCAATAAGAGGTAGGGACGGTTGGAGAGACTGAATGAAGTTAGTACTACTCAGAGTTGTACATATTGGCTGAGGTTCCAGAGTTAGCAAGGATTCTATGGACTGGCTAAGGTTATAGACAGAGGCAGTTGTGTGAATGAAAGTTGTTACAACAATTGAGAGGAGGTTTCAGACACATGAATGATTTTAGTGGCTGCAGGATGTTCAAAAGCTAGAAAGGCTAGTACTGACTGGAGGTGGTCAGAGGTAAGGAACATTGTAGAAAAGGGAGTTTGTTACAGAGACAGAGAGGTATGGAAAGAGAGGGCAAGGTTACAGATATTGGGATGGTTCAAGTGGCTTCAGAACGTTATACAAAGGGAGAGTTGGCAGGAAACGCTACAGAACTGAAGGACTCTGTACAGACAGGGAGGTGAAATGGATGGTGGAAGGTTAAAGGTAATGGGGTGCTGTCGGACAGGATGGAGGAGTGCTGTGGGGAATGGAGAAGGTTACGGTGACATCATGTGCTGGAGAGGCTGGAGGAAGGTACACAGATGAGAAGGTCAGTAAGGGCTGGATGTTACAGACAGAGTGGGCTGTAGGTGCTGGATAAGATGGCAAACATAAGGATTTTTGTAATGTTTTGGCGATGGTGGTCATAACACTAGGTTTCAAAGTCATTTTGGAAAAGAATAGTGCAGAAGTGAAGAGGCCAAATTTAGGGAAGCCCCCTAATCATTATAATATCACTGTCACTGGGCATTATCACTATCAGGAGACAGGGTCTGGCAAACACAGACTGGGAGGAACTATTTGCAGTTGTGTTCACATTCGGAAAGAGGAAAAATGTTAAAGTGATACAGTGAGAATTCAGGGCCAGTGTGGTCCCTGAAGAGCGAATACTGGTCAAGTGATACTGTGAGCTGGATAAAGGAGGTACAGAACGATGGAAACAGGCGAAGCTCTTCAGAAGTATCAAGAGTGCAAGGGGGTCCTTAAAAATGAGTAGCAAAGAATGACCATGCAATATCCTCATTAAAATACTGTTAAGGAAAGGTCACAAGGTATTTTATGAGTATAGTTAGAGGAAGAGGATTCCCAGCTCAAGAGTGGGGCCTGTTAGAAACCAAAGGGACAATCTGAGCATGGAGCCAGACGAAGTAGTTGAGGTCTTCAATGAATACTTCCCATCTGTATTCACACAGGAGAAAAACATTGTAGCCGCGGACTTCATTTTGGATGGTGAGGTTCTATAACATGGTATGATCAATAACGAGGAGATATTAAATGTTTTCTTTGGCGTAAAGTTGGAGAT
>NW_025213959.1:25108-29179 GCF_004010195.1 Chiloscyllium plagiosum | reverse complement strand
TTAGACCACAATTGGAGTTCTCTGCAATTCCAGTCACCCTGCTATAGGAATGATGTTGTGAAACTTGAAAGTGCTCATAACAGATTTACAAGATGTTGCCAGGGTTGTTGCTGAATAAGCTGGGGTTATTTTCCGTGGAGCATCGGAGACTGAGGGGTGACCTGACAGAGGTTTATATAAACATGACGGACATGGATTGGGTAAACATTCAAAGTCTTTTCCCAGGGGTTGGGAAGTCCAAAACTAGAGGGCATAGGTTTAAGGTTAGAGGGGAAAGGTTTAAAAGGGACTGAAGGGACAGCTTTTTCATGCACATGGTGATGCGTGTATGGAATGAGCTGAGAGAGAAAGTAACAGAGACTGATATTATGACAACATTTATAAGGTATCTGGATGGGAATATGAAAAACAAGGGTTTTGAGGTACATGGGCCAAATGCTGATAAATGGGATGGATGTGTTAGATCTGCTGGTCAGCATGGATGAGTTAGACCGAAGGCTCTGTTTCCATGCTGTCCATCTCTATGACTTGAAAAGCGTGTATGTTTTAGAAGAGGTGGTGCTGGAGGCTTTAAAACACAAAGGTATGGAAAGCCCTAGGCCCTCATTAAGTGTATCACAGGACATTGTGGGATGCTAGGCAAGAAATGGTGGAGCCCCTAGAAAAGGTATTTGTACCATTGACAGCCAAGTGTGAGGTGCTGGAAGGCTGCAGGGTGACATAGTGGACAGTGAAGGAGGTTTGCTAAGATTACAAAGGGACCTTGATAATATCGGTGAATGGGCTGAAAAACTGTAGATCGTATTCAATCTGAATAAATGCAACAAATACATTTAGTACAACAAACAAGGGTAGAGCTTTTACAATTTATGTTCTGGCCTCGGTTAGTGTTTTAGAGCAGAGAGGCCTCCGGGTTCAGATACATAATTCTTGAAGCTTGCATCCCAGGATGGATAAGACTATTGCTCAGTCCATTGAGTGGAGGATTTGTGACGTCATGTTGAGATTGTATGGACATTGGTGAGGCCTCTTCTGCAATACTCCATCCAGTTGTGGTCGCCCAGTTATAGGGAGGATAGTATTGAGTTGCAGGGGTTCAGATGAGATTAACCAGGATGTTGCTGGGTATGGAAGGCTTGAGATTGAAAAATGGCTGGATAGGCTGAGTCCTTTTTATGAAATAAAAATGAGATATATAGATCAATTTAATGGTAGGTGCCTTTTCCTCAGGGTGGGGGATTCTCAAGATGAGAGACCACATATTTAAAGTTAGAAGAGAGAGATTTTTAAAAAAAAGACATGGGGGCAAATTGATACACAGAGGGTGGTTTGAGTGTGGAATGAACTTCCTGAGGAAGGGGTGCATGTGGGTACAATTACAACGTTTAAAAGACATTTGCATGAGTATGTGAACAGGAATGGTTTGGAGGGATTTGGGCCAGCAACAGGCAGCTGGGATGAGTTTAATTTGAGATTATCGTGGGTATCAAGTGAAGGGTCAGTTTCCATGCTTTGTGGCTCTATGACAAGAATATGATTTCATTCCAGTATTTAAGAGAGGCTGCAATAGAAAACCAGGGAACTAAAGACCAATTAGCCTAATGGCGGGGAAGTTGTAGAAGTGATTCTGCCAGACAGGAGTCACATTCATTTGGAAAAGGCAAGGATTGATGAAAGATAGTCAGCACGGCTTTGTGCGTACAAAGTCAGGTCTCATTAACTTGATACTTTTGTTGAAGTGGTGACCATACATTGTCTACACTAAAGTCAGCAGGGTCTTTGACAGGATTTAGCAAGATATACTGGTTCGTAAGATTAGTTCACATGGGATCAGGGGGAACTAGCCAACTGGATACAAAATTGGCTTGACAATAGGAGACAGAGGGTGGTGGGAAAGGGTTGTTGTTCAGATTGAGGCCTGTGACCAGCGGTGTGCCATAAGGTTCAGGGCTGGGTCCACTGATATGCATCACCTACACAAACAATTTGGTTGAGAATATAGGAGTCATTGTTAGTAAGTTTGTAGATGATCAAATTAATGGTGTAGTGGGCAGTGAATACAGTTATTGAATACAGTGAATACACTGACCAACTGGGCCAGTGGACCAGGGAATGAAAGATGGAGTTTAATTCAGGTTTTGGATTTTGCTAAGACAAACCAGGGATGAATGACACAGTTAGTGGGAGGGCCCTGGCCAGTGTTGTCGAACAGTGAGAGACCAAGGGGTAGTTACAGGTGGACAGGGTGGCAAAAGTGGCATTTAGGACACTTGCCGTCATTGTCCAGTGCTTTGTTAGATACTTTGGAGATATTTGTAACATTGTCCTAAATAGTTCTCTTGGGCAGAGGAGGCTACGGAGTGACGTTATAAAGTTTTACAAAACCATACGGTTCCTAAGAATGGTGAATAGCCAAGGGGAAGTGAGTCCAAAACTAGAGGCTATAAACGGGAGGTGAGAGAGCAAAGATTTAAAGAGGGAGCTGAGGGGCAACATTATCTACGGAGGATGGTGCATAGTCGGAATGGACTGCCAGAGGCACATGGGAGAAACAAGAATAATTACAACATGGAAAAGACATTTGGGCAGGAACATGGAGAGGCACATGGAGAGGAGAAGGTTTGAAGAGAAAAGGGCCAAACGCAGGCAAATGAGACTCGTTTGATATAGGAAACCTGGGCAGCATTGATGAATTGGACCACAGGTTCTGTTTCCATGCTGTATGACTCTGTATCAAGTTAAAGAGGATTAGAGTACCGAAATAAAGCATGTTGTAGACACTGAAGCAATTTACATCAGTAGGGATGGTAATCTAGAATGCAGTACCTTTCAAATATGTGGAGGGAGTACAGGGAAGGGAGGAGGTTACAGGGACAGGAACTGTTATAGGAGTTACAAATTATTGAAGACACTGGTGCATAGACACAGTGTTACAGGGTACTGAGTCTTAGTGCAGTGTTGGAGGGAGAACACAGAAGAGAAAGATCCCAGGCAGCATTCCCAACGTCTTGTGGGAGGCCTGCTTTAACCTCTGTTGTATTGATGCTCACTAAGATAGCAGAGGCCTTGATTGATAGCTCTGAACTCCCGATGCTGTCTCACAATGTAAGTTAAAGTCGACGTGGTGATTGAGCCTGGGGTGTGTCTGTACAATGCTCCCCCTCCAGCATTGCATCTGTGTCATGTCTTGTTTGCCGATGTTTGGAGCCCTCTCATTACTCTCTGCTCTGTGCACTATGAGTGATCTTACCTCACTGCAGGATTTATTGAAGGCTCTAGATCTCTCTTCCCTTTGTCTCTTTGGCTGACCAAACATCTTCAATGAGGTGACAGATGAGACACCAAGCAGTTAGGAAGTCTATTGAGCCAGGAACTTCCTGAGTACCTACAGGAGACAGAGAAATAGACAGAATGGGACATTAGACTGATGCAGTGAGGGTTACACAAGGAGAATGGCACTGAGTCCCACAGAGATCTGGAAAATCCCAAACTCCGTCCCTGCTCTGTGTTGCTGTGTCATTCTGGAGTAGAATTCTGTTGACCGAGGATCTAGAGTAACTGCAAGAGCCAGAGGCACTGACGGAGACTGCAATTAGACCCACACAGTGAGGGATACCACATGGAGAGATACTGAGTGATATCACCAGAATGCTGGAAGGTGTCGGGATCACAGAATCATGGGTTTAGCTTCATGATGCACTGGTTTCAGAGATGAGCAACCAGTGAGCAGGTGAAGTGATGGAGGGTATTATTGCTAGAGCATGTATCCCAAACCACAGCTAATGTTCAGGGGAGATAGATTTGAATCCCAACATCAGAAATAGTGGAATTTCAAATCAATAATTTAAAAAATAGTAATTAACAATCCATAAATAAGTATGAAACCATTGCTGATGTACAAAAAACCCAAACACTTGTCCTTTAGATAAGGACATCTGCCCATCCTGACGTGGTCTGCACGACATATCCACAGCAAAGTGTTTGCCTCTCAATTACCCTCTGAAATGGCCGAGCAAGTTACTCAGCTCAAGGGCAGCTAGGGCTGAGCAAGAAAGGCTGGTCAGCCAGAGA
>NW_025213959.1:22916-24465 GCF_004010195.1 Chiloscyllium plagiosum | reverse complement strand
GTCATATCACCTTAAGAGATCCTCTAGGAAATTGTGATAAGTGCAGTTTTAAGAAATATAATGATGTAAAGAGACTCACAGAAAGGACAAGTTACAACGAGAAATGAAAATAGCCAATTACTTGAGTTTGAGCGGAGAAGTGACCAAGGTAAACAGGCTAAACAGACTGAAACATGTGTCTGTAAATGAACAGTGGAAAACATTTGAAGGAACAGTGTAAAACACTCAACAAAAGGACACTCCATTGAAACAGACAAAACCTCAGCAAGAAATTCCCACTGGTCCCTCACTCAGGACAGAATGGATCATATTAGATTATCAGGCTGAGAAGATCACCATATATTACTTAAAATTCTGCAGTAAGGGAGTGTTTAGGAGTAAGTTTTAAAGGAATTACAAAGGGTCGTCTAGCAGGAGGAGGTCAGATGGAAGGGGTACCAATGTCAGGGTTTATTATCACAAAAGGAAGAGGGAGAGATGAAAGGGATGGAGGTGGTGAGAGAGTGTTGCAGAGAGTGGTCAGGGCCTGAACGTTGTTACAAAGTCAGTACGGTTTACAGAGGTAGGGAGCGCCATGTGTATTTTTATTTATTCATGGGATGTGGGTGTCACTGCCTGGACTAGCATTCTTTGCCCCCACTGGTAATTACTCAGAGGGCAGCTCAGAGTCAGCCATATTGCTGTGGGTCTGGAGTCACATGTAGGCCAGATCAGGTTAGAATGTCAGGTGTCCTTCCCTAAAGCAGGTAAGTGAGCCAGATGAGTTCTTCCTACTGATCAACAATGTTTTTATGGTGGCCTCACCGATGTTTTGTACAGATTCAACATGACATCCCAACTCCTATTCTCAATGCTCTGCCCAATGAGGGTAACCATCCCAAACGCCTGCTTCACCAGCCTGTCTACCTGTGACACTACTTTTAAAGAACTGAGTACCTACATCCCTGGGTCTCTGATTGACCACAACACCCAGGGCCCGAGCATTAACTGTACAAGTCCCACCCTGGATTGTTTCACCAATATGGCACACTTCACATTTATCTAATTAAACTCCATCTGCTATTCTTCAGCCCACTACCCCAGCAGTACTGTTAATCCTGTAGAATCACAGATAACCTTCTTCACTGTCCACTTTACCAGCAATGTGTACCTGCGTCCCTACGTCATTGATTGACAACACTACCCAGGGCGCGAACATTAACAGTACAAGTCCGACCCTAGTTTGTTTCACCAAAATGGAACACCTCACAGATATCTAATTAAACTCCATCTGCTATTCTTCAGCCCACTACCCCAGCAGTACTGTTAATCCTGTAGAATCACAGATAACCTTCTTCACTGTCCACTTTACCAGCAATTTCAGTGTCACCCAAAAATAAAATCTTACTTTCCAGGATACCAATATTCCCATCCAAACCATTAGTCCAAATGACAAACAACAGGGGACCCACTGCACCGCTGGTCACATGCATCCAGTCAGAAAAACAATACATCTCTCATCACCCTCTGTCTCCTACCATCAAGCCCAGTTTTGTATCCAGTTCCCTCA
>NW_025213959.1:4563-13524 GCF_004010195.1 Chiloscyllium plagiosum | reverse complement strand
GGACCGTTGAAGAGAGTGAAGCAAAAATGCATGGAGAAGGTTACGCAGATAGGGAGGGATGTAGGGACTGAAGGTAAATACACAGACATGGAGGGTTATATTGTTAGACGGACCTTAAAGGGATAGGGACTGGTGTAGGGATTTACACAGATAGAGAAGGTTGTGTTTTTGGAGAAGGTTACACTGATACGGAAGGAAGTGTTTTGGTGAAGGTTACACTGATAAAGACAGTGTTAGGGAGTGTTTAATGGACGACAGAGGAACTCAGAGAGAATGTATTATGGGGAGTGGAGGAGATTGCAGACACAGAGATGACTGTCCGGTTGAAAAGAGCTTCTACAGACCCTCAGTGCTGTAAGGCTAGAGGGAGGTTACAATAATGAGGGATACCAAGACTTAATTACTTCACTGATATAGAGCAAGTCTCAGCACATAACTGTCATAGGGAAGTTGAGACAGTCCAAATGAGTTTCAGAGATATGAATGTTCATGGGAGTTTGAGGAGGGAACAGTAATTGGGAGTGGTGTAACAAATGGCAATAGTTATAGGGAGGGTTCTAAAAACAGGAAGAGGTGAAAGTCATATGGATCTTTGTAAGGCCTGGAGAAGTTAACATCGGAAAGGAGTGTCTTAGAGACTGGAGGAGATTACAGTGTTAAGGAGAATACTGGGGATGAGGCACGCTTCAAGGGACAGGGATGGTTGGCAGGACTAGACAAAAATCTGAATAGAATCTCCACAGCCTGAAACCAGGCCATTCGGCCCAACCAGTCCATTCCAAACCTCTGAAGAGCATCTGACCCAGACTCAGCCCCTACCTATCCATTAAACCCTGAATTTCTCATGGTTAACTCACCGAAACCACACATTATGATAGTCAATCCACTGATCGTGCAACATTTGGACTGTGGGATGAAACCAGAGCGCCCTGGAAAAACCACACAGTCGGAGGGAGAACATACAAAGTTCACACAGACAGTCGGCTAAGGCTGGATTCTAAGCCAGGTCCCAGGCGCAGTGAGGCTGCAGTGTTAACCACTGAGCCATCCCTGTGTCTGATTATGCAGACCACTGCAGACATTAGACCAGGTTCCAAAGTTCACAAGGGTTTATTGGAAAAGGAGGAATATATAGTCAGGAATAGGACAAGTTTACATAGATGGTGTCCATGAGAGGGACTGGAGGAGGTTAACACAATAAGGAGGGCTGTGGAATCGCCAGGCAATAAGAGGTCGTGACGGTTGGGGAGACTGAATGAAGTTAGTACTACTCAGAGTTGTACATACTGGGTAAGGTTTCAGAGTTAGCAAGGATTCCATGGACTGGCTGATGTTATAGACAGAGGCAGTTGTGTGAATGAAAGTTGTTACAACAATTGAGAGGAAGTTTCAGACACATGAATGGTTTTAGTGGCTGCAGGATGTTCGAGAGCTAGAAAGGCTAGTACTGACTGGAGGTGGTCAGAGGTAAGGAACATTGTAGAAAAGGATGTTTGTTACAGAGACAGAGAAGTATGGAAAGAGAGGGCAAGGTTACAGATATTGGGACGGTTCAAGTGGCTTCAGAATGTTACACAAAAGGAGGGTTGTCAGGAACCGCTACAGAACCGAAGGACTGTACAGACAGGGAGGTGAGATGGATGGTGGAAGGTTAGAGGTAATGGGGTGCTGTCGGACAGGATGGAGGAGTGCTGTGGGGATTGGAGAAGGTTACAGTGACATCATGTGCTGGAGAGGCTGGAGGAAGGTACACAGATGGGGAGGTCAGTAAGGGCTGGATGTTACAGACAGAGTGGGCTGTACGTGCTGGACAAGATGGCAAACATAAGGTTTTTTGTAATGTTTTGGCGATGGTGGTCATAACACTAGGTTTCAAAGTCATTTTGGAAACAGAGTAGTGCAGAAGTGAAGAGGCCAAATTTGGGGAAGCCCCCTAATCGTTATAATATCACAGTCACTGGGCATTCTCACTGTCAGGAGACAGGGTCTGGCAAACACAGACTGGGAGGAACTATTTGCAGTTACAGTCACATTCGGAAAAAGGAAAAATATTAAAGTGATACAGTGAGAATTCAGGGCAGTTGTGGTCCCTGAAGAGCGAATACTGGTCAAGCGATACTGTGAGCTGGATAAAGGAGGTACAGAACGATGGAAACAGGCGAAGCTCTTCAGAAGCATCAAGAGTGCAAGGGGGGTCCTTAAAATGAGTAGCAAAGAATGGCCATGAAATTTCCTCATTAAAATACTGTTATGGAAAGGTGACAAGGTATTTTATGAGTATAGTTACAGGAAGAGGATTCCCAGCTAAAGAGTGGGGCCTGTTAGAAACTAAAGGGACAATCTGTGCATGGAGCCAGACGAAGTAGGTGAGGTCTTCAATGAATACTTCCCATCTGTGTTCACACAGGAGACACACATTGTAGCCGCGGACTTCATTTTGGATTGTGAGGTTCTATAACATGGTACGATCAATAACGAGGAGATATTAAATGTTTTCTTTGGCGTAAAGTTGGAGACAATCCCCAGTGCCCAATGAAATGTATCCTATTGGAAACAATTCTGAGGATGAATCAACACTTGAAAAGGCAGTGATCAACTCAGCTTAGTTATCACGGATTGAGTAGAGGAAGATACTGTCTGAGGAATTCAGTTTTTGAAGTGGTGTCTAAGAATATTGATGTGGGCAGTGCAGCAATGCAGATGATGTGGGTTACATGGAGTTGAATAAGGCCTTTGACAAGGTCCGTCATGGAAGGCTGATCCAAAGGTAAAGAGCCATTGGGATCCAAGGCAGGTTGGCAAATTGGATGTAAAATTAGCGATTGACGTCTTTGTGTTTGAAATTCTTTCACCAGCGGGTGTACCACAGGGATCTGTGCAGGAAACATTGTTGTTTATGATGTACATTCATGATTTGGATGTGAAAGCGGACGGTGTCATTGGTCGGTTTGCAGATGCCATGAAAGGTGTGCGTGTTGTTCACAGTGAGGGGGATGGTCTCAGGCTGCAGTCTAATGTCAATCAGATGATAATCTGAGCAGAGCTTATTTCTGATCAATGTGAGGTAATAATTTGTGGGAGGTATGATAAGCAACGGACAGACATAATGAATGGTCAGTCCTTGCGGCGTACTGAGGAACACAGGGACCTTAGTGGATAAGTCCATTGATCCCTGAAGGGGTTAGCACAGGTAGACAGGGTGGGGAAGACACCTGAACTGGGAGCGGGAGGGAGACCCTTATCCTGATGGGGTAAATTACTAGAGCTGCTTGAGAGGATATAAACTCGTCTGGCAGGGTATTGGACCTTAAACAGTTGAAAGGTCAGACCGAAGATTGAGGCTGGTACGCAAGTTAAAGAGAGCGATTTCAAAAGACAAGGCAGGCAAGAATATAACAGGGAATGGGGTGGGGGGAAACTGATGATTAAACTGCATTTATTTCATTGCAAGGGACCTGACAGCTAAGGAAGATGAGCGGACAGCTGAAACTGACAACCGGAAGCGGCAGGGACAGGCCACTATAAATGCCGGAGGAAACACCACAGAAGCGCTTCACAGGAGACTCCAAATCACTGAGGATGTCACCTGGACAGGGGACGAAACGTTTGCAACAAAAACTTCCAGCTCGGCGAACAGAACCACAGCAATGTTGCCAGGATTGTTGCGGAATAAGCTGGGGTTATTTTCTGTAGAGCATCGGAGACTGAGGGGTGACCTGACAGAGATTTATATAAACATGACGGATATGGATTGGGTAAACATTCAAGGTCTTTTCCCAGTGGTTGGGGAGTCCAAAACTAGAGGGCATAGGTTTAAGGTTAGAGGGGAAAGGTTTAAAAGTGACTGAAGGGACAGCATTTTCATACACATGGTGATGCGTGTATGGAATGAGCTGAGAGAGAAAGTAGCAGAGACTGATATTATGACAACATTTATAAGGTATCTGGATGGGAATATGAATAACAAGGGTTTTGAGGTACATGGGCCAAATGCTGATAAATAGGATGGATATGTTAGATCTCCTGGTCAGCATGGATGAGTTGGACCGAAGGCTCTGTTTCCATGCTGTCCATCTCTATGACTTGAAAAGAGTGTATGTTTTCGAAGAGGTGGTGCTAGAGGTTTTAAAACACAAAGGTATGGAAAGCCCTAGTACCTCATTAAGTGTATCACAGGACATTATGGGATGCTAGGCAAGAAATAGTGGAGCCCCTAGCAAAGGTATTTGTACCATTAACAGCCAAGTGTGAGGTGCTGGAAGGGTGGTGGGTGGCATAGTGGACAGTGAAGGAGGTTTACTAAGATTACAAAGGGACCTTGATAATATGGGTGAATGGGCTGAAAAACCGTAGATGATATTCAATCTGAATAAATGCAACAAATACATTTAGTACAACAAACAAGGGTAGAGCTTATACAATTAATGTTCGGGCCTCAGTTAGTGTTTTAGTGCAGAGACACCCCCAGGTTCAGTTACATATTTCTTGAAGTTTGCATACAGGATGGATAAGACAGTGCTTGGCATGTTTGACTATTGCTCAGTCCATTAAGTGTAGGATTTGGGACGTCATGTTGAGATTGTATGGACATTGTTGAGGCCTTTTCTGCAATGCTCCATCCAGTTGTGGCCGCCCAATTATAGGGAGGATATTATTAAGCTACAGGGGTTCAGACAAGATTAACCAGGATGTTGCTGGGTATGGAAGGCTTGAGATTGAATAATGGCTGGATAAGCTGAGTCCTTTTTATGAAGAAAATGAGATATATAGGTCAATTTAATGGTAGGTGCCTTTTCCTCAGGGTGGGCGATTCTCAAGAGGAGAGACCATATTTTGAACGTTAGCAGAGAGAGATTTTTTAAAAAAAGACATGGGGGCAAATTGTTACACAGAGGGAGGTTTGAGTGTGGAATGAACTTCCTGAGGAAGGGGTGCATGTGGGTACAATTACAACGTTTAAAAGACATTTGCTTGAGTATGTGAACAGGAATGGTTTGGAGGGATTTGGGCCAGCAACAGGCAGCTGGGATGAGTTTCATTTGAGATTATGGTGGGTATCAAGTGAAGGGTCAGTTTCCATGCTTTATGGCTCTATGACAGGAATATGGTTTCATTCCATTATTTAAGAAAGGTTGCAATAGAAAACCAGGGAAGTAAAGACCAATTAGCCTAATGGTGGGTAAGTTGTAGAAGTGATTCTGCCAGACAGGAGTCACATTCATTTGGAAGAGGCAAGGATTGATGAAAGATCGTCAGCACGCTTTGTGCGTTCAAAGTCATGTCTCATTCACTTGATACTTTTGTTGAAGTGGTGACCATACATTATCTACATTATAGTCAGCAGGGTCTTTGACAGGATTTAGCAAGATATACTGGTTCGTAAGATTAGTTCACAAGGGATCAGGGGAACTAGCCAACTGGATACAAAATTGGCTTGACAATAGGAGACAGAGGGCGGCGGGAAAGGGTTGTTGTTCAGACTGGAACCTGTGGCCAGTGGTGTGTCAAAAGGTTCAGGGCTGGGTCCACTGATATGCATCACCTACACAAACGATTTGGTTGAGAATATAGGATTCATTGTTAGTAAGTTTGTAGTTGATCAAATTAATGGTGTTGTGAGCAGTGAATACAGTTATCGAATACAGTGAATACTCTGACCAACGAGGCCAGTGGTCCAGGGAATGAAATATGGAGTTTAATGCAGGTTTTGGATTTTGTGAAGACAAACCAGGGATGAATAACACCGTTAATGGGAGGGCCCTGGCCAGAGTTGTCGAACAGTGAGTGACCAAGGGGTACAGTTACAGGTGGACAGGGTGGCGAAAGTGGCATTTAGGACACTTGCTGTCATTGTCCAGCGCTTTGTTAGATAGGTTGGAGATATTTGTAACATTGTCCTAAAGAGTTCTCTTGGGCAGAGGAGGCTACGGAGTGACGTTATAAAGTTTTACAAAACCATACGGTTCCTAAGAATGGTGAATAGCCAAGGGGAAGTGAGTCCAAAACTAGAGGCTATAAACGGGAGGTGAGAGAGCAAAGATTTAAAGAGGGAGCTGAGGGGCAACATTATCTACGGAGGATGGTGCATAGTCGGAATGGACTGCCAGAGGCACATGGGAGAAACAAGAATAATTACAACATGGAAAAGATATTTGGGCAGGAACATGGAGAGGTTCATGGAGAGGACAAGGTTTGAAGAGAAAAGGGCCAAAAGCAGGCAAATGAGACTCGTTCGGGAAAGGAAACCTGAGCAGCATTGATGAGTTGGACCACAGGTTCTGTTTCCGTGCTATATGACTCTGTATCCAGTTAAAGAAGATTAGAGTACCGAAATAAAGCATGTTGTAGACAGTGAAGCAAGTTACAGCAATAGGGATGGTAATCTAGAATGCAGTACCTTTCAAGTATGTGGAGGGAGTACAGAGAAGGGAGGAGGTTCCAGGGACAGGAACTGTTATAGGAGTTACAAATTATTGAGGACACTGGTGCACAAGCCATGCCATAGACACAGTGTTACAGGGTACTGAGTCTTAGTGCAGTGTTGGAGGGAGAACACAGAAGAGAAATATCCCAGCAGCATTCCCAACGTCTTGTGAGAGGCCTGCTTTAACCTCTGTTGTACTGATGCTCACTAAGACAGCAGAGGCCTGGATTGATAACTCTGAACGCCCGATGCTGTCTCACAACGTAAGTTAAAGTAGACGTGGTGATTGAGCCTGGGATGAGTCTGTACAATGCTCCCCCTCCAGCACTGCATCTGTGTCATGTCTTGTTTGCCGATGTATGGAGCCCTCTCATTGCTCCCTGCTCTGTGCACTGTGAGTGATCTTACCTCACTGGAGGATTTATTGAAGGCTCCAGATCTCCCTGCCCTTTGTCTCTTTGGCTGACAAAATATCTTCAACGTGGTGACAGACGAGACACCAAGCAGTTGGGAAGTCTATTGAGCCAGGAACTTCCTGAGTACCTACAGGATATAGAGGAATAGACAGGATGGGACATTAGACTGATGCAGTGAGGGTTACACAAGGAGAATGGCACTGAGTCCTACAGAGATCTGGAAAATCCCACATTCCATCCCTGCTCTGTGTTGCTGTGTCTTTCTGGAGTGGAGACTTCTGTTGACCCAGAATCTAGAGTAACTGCAAAGGCGGGAGGCACTGATGGAGGCAGCAATTAGACGCACACAGTGAGGGATATCACATGGAGAGATACTGAGTGATATCACCAGAGTGCTGGTAGGTGTCAGGATCACAGAATCATGGGTTTAGCTTCATGATGCACTGGTTTCACGGATGAGCAACCAGTGAGCAGGTGAAGTGATGCCCTCGTATATTATTGCTAGAGCATGTATCCCACACCACAGCTAATGTTCAGGGGAGACAGATTTGAATCCCACCATCAGAAATAGTGGAATTTCAAATCAATAATTAAAAAAAATAGTAAGTAACAATCCATAAATAAGTATGAAACCATTGCTGATGTACAAAAAACCCAAACATTGTCCTTTAGACAAGGACATCTGCCCATCCTGACATGGTCTGCACGACATATCCACAGCAAAGTGTTTGCCTCTCAGCTCAAGGGCAGCTGGGGCTGAGCAAGAAAGGTTGGTCAGCCAGAGAAACCCACAGCCCATACCTGGCTTTAAAAAAATAATCCATTAGGATGGTCCCACTGGAACTGTGCTGGGAGCAATTTCCTGGCCAATCATGTCGGTTGGTTCACAGACAGGGCTTTAAACCGACAGAGAGGATGCAGGGACAGGGTTCAGGTGAAAGGAGCTTTCCAAATCCAAATAGAAAAGGTGAAGCATCGGAACAGCAGGGGGATGTGACTGAAGGCAATCAGAAAGGAACAGGAAGGGACAGAGTTTAACTAAAACTGTACATCAGTGAATCTGTTTGTGACAGGAAATTGTGGGAAAGAGTAAATTATGACTTTTTTTGGAATGGACGAAGTCTCATCAATAAGGTAGATGGATTTGTGATGCAGTGATAAGAAGAGATTTAGACACTGGGGTGACGTGGTTCCAGGGCGAACAAAAGGTGGAACATAAATATTCAATGGCTCACAACCTTGTGGAAACTCAGGCAAAATGGGTAACGCCAACAATAATGAGTAACAAAGGCATTACAGAGAAAGCATTTGGCCGCAGATCATGAAGTAGAGCATGTCTGAATGTAAATACTGGCTACTACTTGCCAAGGACACAAGAAGCAGAACAGTTTTTAGCCACCGAACAGTAGTTCATTGCTCATCACGACATTGAACAGGAACTCACTGGAATTTTTCACGAAGGCATTGTGATAATTTTGGTAAACTTCAATTTTCGCATAATGTGGGACAGTCAGACGGACAACTGTGATATTGGAAGAGGAGTTCCAAGAATTTCTTTTCAGTGTTTCTTTGATTAACACATTGGGCAACTGGCTAGGAACATAACTTTCTCAGATCGACCGTTGTGTGATGAAACTTAGTGAATGAGTCATATCACCTTAAGAAATCATCTAGGAAATTGTGATAAGTGCAGTTTTAAGAAATATAATGTTGTAAAGAGACTCACAGAAAGGACAAGTTACAACTAGAAATGAAAATAGACAATTACTTGAGTTTGAGCGGCTAAGTGACCAAGGTAAACAGGCTAAACAGACTGAAACATGTGTCTGTAAATGAACAGCGGAAAACATTTGAAGGAACAGTGTAAAACACTCAACAAAAGGACATTCCATTGAAACAGACAAAACCTCAAAAAGAAATTCCCACTGGTCCCTCACTCAGGACAGAATGAATCATATTAGATTATCAGACTGAGAACATCAGCAAATATTACTTAACATTCTGCAGTAAGGGAGTGTTTAGGAGTGAGTTTTAAAGGAATTACAAAGGGTCGTCTAGCAGGAGGAGGTCAGATGGAACGGGTACCATTGTCAGGGTTTATTGTCACAAAAGGAACAGGGA
>NW_025213959.1:0-3337 GCF_004010195.1 Chiloscyllium plagiosum | reverse complement strand
ATTAACTGTACAAGTTCCACCCTGGTTTGTTTCACCAAAATGGAACACTTCACATTTATTTAATTAAACTCCATCTGCTATTCTTCAGCCCACTATCCCAGCGGTACTGTCCATCCTGTTGTATCATAGATAACTTTCTTCACTATCCACTTTACCACCAATGTCAGTATTGGACCCCACTGGGGTCCAGCCAAGGCTCTATATCCACGACAGCATAATCTCGCGGCTTTAAACCTCGATCCCCCAACTAATGAAATCCAACACAATATATTCCTTCTTAACAAGTCTATCATCTTGGGTGGCAAACTTTGAGGGATCTCTGGACCTGTTACCCAAGATCCTTCTGTTCCTCCATATACTAAAGATCCTGCCTTTAACATTGCAATCTGCATTCAAATTCAATCTTTCAAAATGAATGACTTCACACTTTTCCAGATTGACTTCCATCTGCCACTTGTCAGCCCAGCTCTGCATCCTGTCATTGCCACGTTGCAAACTACAACAGTCCTCCACACTATTCACCACTCCACCAACACTTGTGTCATTGGCAAACTTACTAACCCACTCTTCCACTCACACATCCAAGTCATTCATAAACTCACAAAGAGAAGGGGTCCTGGAACCTCTCCCTGCAGAAAAACACTGGTCACTGAGATCCAGGATGAATGCTTTTCATCTGTCATCACCCTCTGTCTTCTGGGGGCAATTAATTCCATATCCAGACAGGCAGGTTTCCCTGTACTTTCTGAATTGAGCCTAAAAGGTATTTTGTCACATGCTCAAAAGATTCAATAAGATTTGCAAGGCATGACCTGCCCCTTACACAACCATGCTGACTATCTGTAATCAAAATATGGTTTGCCCAGGAATCATAAATCCTGTCTCGGAGTCCTCTCCAATAATCTGCACACCATAGACATAAGACTGACATGTCTGCAATTCCCAGGATTATCCCTATTCCATTTCCTGAACATGGGAATAAAATTTGCAATTCTCCAATCATCTGGTCCAACTCCAGTGAACAGTGAGGGTGAAAAGGTCATCGCCAAAGTGCAACAATCTCTTCCCTCGCTTCATGCAGTAACTTTGTGCACATCCCATCTGTTCAGCGGACTTATCTATCCTTGTCTTTTACAAAATTCTAAGCATATCCTCCTTCTTAACATCAACCTGTTCACGTTTCTCAGCCTGTTTCAGGCTGTCCTCACAAATGTCCCTCTCAGCAGTGACTAATGAGGCAGAGGATTCATTAAGGTTCTTCCCTACCTCCTCCGACTTCAGGCACTAGTTCTTTCTATTATCCCTGACAGGCCCTACTCTCACTCTGGCCATCCTCTTGTTCCTCACTTAAGTGGAGACTGCCTTACGGTTTTCCTTAATCCTTCCCAACAATGATTTTTCATGTCCACTTCTAGCTGTCCTGAGTCCACTCCTAAGTTCCTTCCTCGTACTTTCAGAGAATCCCTACAGTGTGGAAACAAGCCATTTGGCCCAACACCTCCATATCAACCCTGCAGACAGTATCCCACCCATACACATTCCCCCACATTATTACTCTCCAATTGCTCTGACTAATGCGTCACATCTACAAATCCGTGAAAACTATGGGTAATTTATCTTGGCTGAGTCACCTGACATGCACATCCTTGGGATGTGGGGGGAAACTGGAGCGCCGGGAGGAAACCCACGCAGACATGGCGAGAATGTGCAAAGTCCACACAGACAGTCGCCTGAGGCTGGAATCAAAATGGAGTCCGTGGTGCTATGAGGTAGCAGTACTAATCACTGAGCCATCGTGCTGCTCTATGTTACCCTCTTAAAAAGTTTTCTGATCCTTGCTTCCTCAACCTCAAATAAGCTTCCTTCTTCCTCTTGACTAGATGTTCGAAATCCCTTCGAACCATGTTAAATGCTTCGCTGTTCATGTGGACAATGTTCACTGTTCTGCCTTCATCTATCTCTTGGCCACTTCCTTGAAGAGTCATTCCAGTTTGTGAAACACTGTTTTCCACTCACAAAGCCCTGCTAACCACCTCGACCACCTTGCCTTTGTTAATATATGTGGTACCTTTTTCTCATAATCTCCTCCAACAACTTTCCCACCACTGAGCTCACTGGGCTGTAATTTCCTGGCTGCTCCCTGCAGCCCTTAAGTGATGGAACAGCATTATCCTCCCTCCAGTCTTCCGGCACCACACTGCATCTGTTGATAATAGAAATATTTCTGTTAGGGGCAGTGCAATCTCTTCCCTGGATTTCCACAATTTTCTAGGATACGCCTGATGAGCTACTGAGGAATGATCTAACTTTATTTGTTTTAAGATTCCAGCACTTCCTCTTCTCTGTTGAGGATTCTTTCTAAGACATCACTATTTACTTCCCCATTTTCCCGAGTTGCCATGTCTTTCGCCACAGTAAATACTGACAACACTATTTTGTCTAATATCTCTCCCACCTCCTCTGGTTCCACACATAGGCGAACGTATTCATATTTCAGAGGCCCTATTCTCTACCAAGTTACTCATTAGCCCTTATTGAAATATGTGTAAAGGCTTCTGATAATTTAAAGACACCATATCTCCCGTACGACTACACCCCTTCTTTCCCCATTCAATTCAGTCATTTATATTCACACAAACAAATTAAATCCAACAGGCTCAAACACAAATTCGCTTTTATAAAATATGGTTCTAAGTGGTCAGTTATTGTATTTTAAAATATACTTTCTAACAATTTTAGTATGCTCCAGACTTAATGTCAGGCTAACACTATTTGGTTTCAGACTGGCAGGAGAAAGGGTTATGGGAGTTCTTGTTCATCAATCTAAAAAGGTTAACTTCCAAGGTCAGCAGGTAAGAGAGAAGTCAAATCAAATGCTGGCATTTATTACAGAGGGAATGGAGTCTAAAAATAGGCAGATCGAGCTAAAATTAGGCAATGTTCAAGTCAGACCGCACCTCGAATATTATGAACAGTTTGAGTGCCCGAGGGAAAGATGCTGTCGCATTGGAGGCAGGTCAGAGAAGGGTCACTCGGCTGATCCTGGGAATGGAGGGATTTTCTAGTGAGAAGAGGTGGAGTAGATTGAGGTTGAACCCATTGACGTTTAGATCATGAGAGAGAAATGGAATGACCCATCCAAGATTCTGAGGATCTCTGATCGGGCAGATGCTGTGAAGTTAGAAAATAGAACAGTA
Source organism: Chiloscyllium plagiosum (assembly GCF_004010195.1). NCBI lineage: Eukaryota > Metazoa > Chordata > Chondrichthyes > Orectolobiformes > Hemiscylliidae > Chiloscyllium > Chiloscyllium plagiosum. The sequence continues at coordinate 140 of NW_025213959.1, read as the reverse complement.
CAGCACAGCAACAGGCCCTTCGGCCTAACATGGCTGTGCTGTGCAAGATGCTATTCTAAATCATCCCATCTGCCTGCACATGGTCCATATCCCATATCCCTGTTCATGCTTCTGTCGAAATACCACTTTGAAACTTTATT
>NW_025213958.1:36023-37713 GCF_004010195.1 Chiloscyllium plagiosum | reverse complement strand
TGGCGTGGAGAGTTCTGTCAGCTTGTTCTGAAAGCACTTACTTCCATTGAATGATAAATTTCACTCATGATTGATATGAACAAGAAAACCAGTACAATATAAGGGCAAAGGAACAAACCCAGTGTTCATCACGACATGAGAAACCATGTTCTCTCCAGCGCTGTCTTACTCTTCCTCTCACTGCCCGATATCCAGTAATATCACATCCAGTAAGACTCTACTCATCTGCTCATTCTCGCAAGTGTGTTGCTGGAAAAGCACAGCAAGTCAGGCAACATCCAAGGAACAGGAGAATCGACATTTTGGGCTGGAACCCTTCATCAGGATGCTCCCTGACCTGCTGTGCTTTTCCAGCAACACATTTTCGACTCTGATCTCCAGCATCTGCAGACCTCACTTCCACCTGCTCATTCTCCTTATCCTTTGACATTCCATCGAGTCTGACCCACAGTCTTCACTTTCTGTAAGTACCTCTTTGACAAACCTCCTTGTAGCATGGGAAGATCAGTGTTAACTTGGGTAGTAAGGTAGCTGAGATAAAGGTCCTGAGAGATCGATGTAAGCAGGACTTTTATTTTCTTTTGGGAGAAATGACAACAAGGCTCACAGTTTAGAAATCAGGGTTTGCCCATTTAAAACCGATGAGGTGAAAATTTTGTCTCAGCTGGTGGTAAGTCTTCGGAACTCTTTTCCCAAAAAGGTGGTGAAAGCAAAGTCCTTGAATATTTTTAAGGCCAAGTCAGATAGATTCCTGCGAAGTGAGAGGGCTGAAAGGTAATCACGTAGATGAGAATGGTTATTTGAGGTCACAATCACAGTGAACCATGATCTTATTGAACAGGAGAGCAGGATAGAGGGGCCATAGGGCTACATCTCCTCCTGATTCATATGCTCATAATTGACCATAAGATCATAAAATACAGGAGCAGAATTAGACCATTCAGCCCATCAGGCCAATCCCACCAGTCGATCATGGCTTTATATGTTCTTCAATCTCTTCTCCTGCCTTTTTTTAACATTACAGCACAGTACAGGCCCTTCGGCCCTCGATGTTGCACCTCCCTGTCATACTAATCTGAAGCCCATCCCATCTACACTATTCCATGTGCGTCCATTTGTCTGTCCAATGATGACTTAAATGCACTTAAACTTGGCGAATCTACTACCGATGCAGGCAAAGCATTCCATACCCTTACTACTCTCTGAGTAAAGAAACTACCTCTGATATCTGTCTTATACCTATCTCCCCTCACTTTAAAGTTGAGTCCCCTCGTGTTTGCCGTCCCCATACTTGGAAAAAGCTCTCCCTGTCCACCATATCTAACCCTCTGATGATCTTGTATATCTCTATTAAGTCACCTCTCAACCTTCTTCTCTCTAACGAGAACTGCCTCAAGGCCCTCAGCCTTTCCTCGGAAGACATTCCTTCCATAACAGGCAACATCCTCGTAAATCTCCTCTGCACCCTTTCCAAAGCTTCCACATCCTTCTTATAATGTGGTGACCAGAACTGTACACAATCCTCCAAGTGTGGCCGTGCCAGAGCTTTGTACAGCTGCAGCATAACCTCCTGGTTCCGGAACTCAATCCCTCTATTAATAAAGGCCAAAACACTGTATGCCTTCTTAACAACCCTGAAAATCTGGGTGGCAACTTTCAGGGATCTATGTACATGGACACCGAGATCTCT